>NW_008622233.1:42955-81573 GCF_000691845.1 Merops nubicus
CTGGGGAGACCTGTCATGTTTGCACCCAGCAGGGAATGGCTGCATTGCCCACAGTCCTTCACTGACATGACATGCTCAGCTCTACTCTGGGCAGTTGATTTGCCCTTCTCTGCAGCCTGACTCCTCCAATCCACAGGGACCTCTCCCCCTCCCTCCAAAGGGGTTGCCTCTGAGCAGGAAGGTACATGACCACCATCTGGTGGAGAAGTCCTGTGTACAGGATCAGTTACCTCCAGCCCTGGCTTGGTGATCTCCTGCCAAGGGACTGTCCATAAACTCAGCAAGGGGCTCTTAGTCTGGAGGCAAAGTGCTCTGGAATAACCCTGAAAGTCTCATCAGCACATAGCAGCCTGTCTCCCAGGAGTCCTCCAGCTTGGCTTCCCTACCTGAAGAGAAGGAATTACCTGCCCTGGGTACAGAAGGAGTCTAATACCATTCTGGTCAGCATTCAGCAAACATTCCCCTTTTGCAGGGCTGTTATTCCTTCCTGCTTTACTGCTGGATTTTTGATTTGGGGGCAGAAAAGAGAGATGTTTCCAGCCTGGGAATAGAGCAGCAGCTTTGGTTTAATGTAGTGGCCCTACCCTATTTATTCAGCTTCTCATTTTATGAGTAACCTCCAGAATTGGTGATAGCCATTTATGAATTTATTCAAATATATGGATGTAATATAAAAGTATACATTTAAAGTGCCAGGCTCTTACATTTAGTAAAAAAAGATTTATACTGATGCAGATACAGGCAGAGGAATCCCTGAGGAATTTCTCCAAAGCAGTACAGAGGGGAATTGCCCTGTGGAGGCATTTATTTCCATTTAATTCTCAAAGACTTAGAGTGTTGAGTGTCTGAAGTCAGATGAGGTGGAGCTTCAGTGTGGTGCTCTTCTAGGAACTCACAGTTCCTACCCTCATTGAAGCTGGGGAGAACTGCCAGTGTGAAGCCCCTCTAAAAGTTGTCTCAGGTTTGGCATCTAATTGGTGAAGAACCCCCAAGTGATGGAGTTTTTCCTTCTTCACAATTTGGGTACAACCTGTGAACTTCTATTTATAAATTGGATGCAGAAAAACTTCTTGCTTTCCAAGACTCTTCTGCAGACACAATTCTCTAAAGTCATGAAGCACTCAAGTATTGCATGTTTGGTACTGTAAAAGAGAGAGAATAAACCAAGAATTTCCCATTCAGTGCAAGAATTTGGGTGTTACTCAATATACACAGAAAAAAGGGAAAGAAGCAGCATTCACAGCATTGAATACAACAGTAGATGGAAAACCTGGAGCAAAGACATCCCATTTACTGAATCAAAACACAATCCCATTAAAAATTGGGTCTGATTGTTTCCCAAGCTTATACACTTCTCCATGGCAGCAGAACAGATCTTCTTTTTTTTTTTTAACTGAAAAATATCTGCTTCCATTTGAAAAAAAAGGAACAACCACCATTTTTCCCAGCCTGAGGTGCAAAAAGCTGTCTTGCATCCTCACAGCAGTGGTTCTCACTCAGCCTGTCTGTGGACACAGCAGCAACACGTGGAGGTGACCTCACTGTGCAGCACAGGAGAGGAATTCACCTAGAGTGTGCTGTGAATGATCACAGGCAAGGGTGGGAGGAAGATTTTGGGGAGAGAATCTGTTGTATTGGTTGTCTGTGAGGAACTGTGTTGCTTTGTTTTGAGGGAATGACATGTGTTCCTAGTCAGAGATAGAATGCCCTATCAGCATTTAGTATTGAAACAAGGAAACAGCACGTGGGACTTGTGTTAAGCTCTCAACAGGATGAAGAGGGGCTGTGGGTTCATTAAGAGGGAACAATGTGCTGCACCTCTGCATTTACTGTCTTGTCTTTTCAGTCACTCCTACTTGGAGAAGTTTCTGACAGAGCAGATGATGGAGAGAAGAGAAGACGTGTGGCTCCCCCTCATTTCCTACAGAAACTCCCTGGTGACGGGTGGTGAAGATGACAGGATGTCTGTCAACAGTGGCAGCAGCAGCAGCAAAGCCTCCTCAGTGAGGAACAAGAAAGGGCGACCACCCCTCCACAAAAAGAGAGTAGAAGGTGTGTGTGGTTTTAGCTTACCTGCTGTGTCTCCTTTGGTCCATGTTTGACAGCTTTCCTTCTCAGAAACCCTTTCAGTTTCTCAGTTAATGCTGAAATATGTTCTGTATTCTGTCTGCAGTAAAAACAAGGCATCTGTTCTGCAAAACTTCAGCAATAAAGATCTGTATTGTTGCAGGACCACTGGAGAACACTAAAAAGACACCTTTCTCTGTTTAAAATGGTATTGATAGCCAGTGTGTGGGTTTACTCTTTCTGTGACTTCAGGCATGTTTATCAGCAATTTGGCCAGTTTCCTACAAGATTGCATCTGTTCCTGGTTAATCTATATGATGTAGTGTGTACTTCTGTGAATATAAATTTAGTTTCACCACAGTGTAGGTATAAGTGGGATATTTAAACTGCAGGGTTTTTAACAAGGTCAGTATCTCTGGTAGTAACTCCTCAGTGAGGTATCTAATGCCAGTTTGCCTGAATATAAAGCAGTTTCCTAAAATGTTCTTCAAAAGTCTGTTCATATGCACTTCTACAGTCAAGTCCACTCTCAACCACAGCTTCTGCTGAGCAGTATGTGCACCAAGTCTTTTGATTTCTTACAGCCAGCCTAGAGTTTGGGTTTACTTCCTTTCTTCAGACACTCTTCAGCTTCCTTCAGGGTGCCATGATTTTCACTGAATTCAGCTGCTGAGGTTTTTTTCTTTCCTCTTGTTTCTATTTTATCATATTCCACCCATAGCCCATTTTTTTCCTGCCAAGTGTGGTCATGTCTTTGCTTCCCTGTAAGGCAAGTCTCAGTTGTACATCATTCTTAGGCATTGTTTGCCTCATGTTCTTTCATGTCCTCCTCTTCCAATAGAAGAGAGACCTGGTTTGCAGCACTTTCCATTTGCCATTCCCTTTCTTTCCACCACCTGTGGTGCTGAATTCTCCACAGCCATAACTCACTGAAGTGAAGTAAGCCAGATCTGTGGTGGTTCAGTTCCTGAAAGATCTGAATACAGCAGTTTCCACCAGGAGATCATCTAGCTGCAGTACAGATTGTGCCAAGTAATCTGTGGTCAGAAAAAGACTGATAAACACTGGGTGCTCTTGTGGGAGGGGTATGGGCATGTCCTTTAAATACTACAAATACAGCTCTGGACCACAGTGTAACATTCAAGGACAACACACACTGAAGAACACTGTTTGGGAAGTGATTCCCTTCTCCTTCCTTCCTTCCCTAAGTTCCTAGATCACTGTGCAGACCTTCATCACTCATGGAAGCTTTTCAGGACAGCCTCAGTGTATGCAAGCACCCAGAGCCTTGGTTTAGATATGTATTGATACAGGACATTTGATATGTCAGAAAAAATCATGGTAACATCAGCAGTTTGGAAGACAACCTGTACTTCATTTCTGGATGCTTCTTGGTGTGCAGTAGACATCACAGACTGGGAAAAAGGAAAGCCATGAAAACCTGGTGTCAGGGTTTGGTTTTTTTTTTATGGGAAGACTTAGATTTCTGCACAAGCAAGGTCTAATTTTGTATCTACCAGTAATTTCTGGATGTTCTTGGTGTGCAGTAGACATCACTGACTGCATTATGCCTTAAGAACTCTTCCTTTTCAGTCTGGGAAAAAGGAAAGCCAGGAAAAACTGGTGTCAGGGTTTGTTTTTTTTTTTATGGGAAGACTTAGATTTCTGCACAAGCAAGGTCTAATTTTGTATCTACCAGTAATGAGCCCATGAAATAATTGGAGATTTGATCCTCAGAAATAAGTACTTACTGTTCACTCATCTGTGTAACTTGAGCTATGAAGAATCAGTCTGATCAACAAATTAACTGGTGGCCTGTATGTAGTAAGTACACAAACTTTTGGGGTTTTCTCTCTTTACATTTTTTTATTACTCTTCCAAAAGTCCTAACTTTAATCTTAGTCTTGGCAGTACAGTTAGAAATTCAGACCTCTCTTAAAACATGCTGAGATTATTTTTTTCTTTCCATTTCTTTTCCACTTTCCAGCATATACTGGCTTCATAGAATCCTTTAGGTTGGAAGAGACCTTTAAAATCTTCAAGTTCAGTAGACTGTCTGAGCTGGAGATGTTCCCTGTTGCTACTGAAAGTCAATCTGCTCTGGGACGTTTCTTCACATGCCTTAAAGAAATCAAACATAAATAAGGTTTAAAAAAAAAAATCCCCAGCATAAAAAAGGTTCAAAGGTGAATTGAAGAATAAATAGACAACTTTTTAGACATTTATGCCCAAAGGGTTGTAAAAGGCATAGGAAAAATGAAATTATCTGCTGAGATCCCCATCTGCTTTCTCACCATACATTTCTTTCTGTGATATTGTGTTCTCTTTTGCCATCTCCATTGTCTCTGTCATTTGCTCACTTCAGCAATTTACTGGGGTTTTTTTCTGCATGTCCCTTACCTGTGCACTTGTCTGCTCAGTCACATTCTCCTCAGGTGCCTCCTCTTCCTTCCTCTCTGGTTTGTTCCTTTCACAACATGAGCACAGCATCCCACTTAGACATTTGGTCACCTTCCCACCTTCAGTCCTCCCATCTGCTCTAAATATGGTTTCTGAAATCACTGTTCAGAGTTCACACCAGCCAGACCACTGCTCTTATTTAAAATGCCCCCTCTGTACTCCACTGAAATGGTTCCTCCTGAAAAAATCCATGCTGACCAGATTTGGGGTTTTATCCTTCACCTTCATCCAAGTGTTTACTGCATGTGTATGAGACTAACAATCTTATATTCAGATTGTAAACTCAGTTATTGGGATTATCTTTGTTATATCTGTGCAAGACACACAACAATTTTAAGTAATATTGTAATACAATACTTGTTTGCAGTGTTGAGGTGTTTTATTTGTTAAATGTTTTTACTTTAGGTGGTGGTTGTTGTTGGGAATAGCTGGCAGCAATCCTTCCTCAAAAGAACACAAAACCAGACCTGAAAATTTTGAATACTCATTCAATTGACATCTTAAAGGCACACTTGTTTAAAAAAAAATCACTGAACTGCTGAAGATCAAATCTGGAGAAGGTGCTGCAGCTAAAATGATCTGCCTGGAGGTGTGTCAGCAGCTGGAGGGCTCCCGTGGCTGCTGTGAGGTACCCACCCTGCAGCTGCCCAGGACTCTGTCAGTAACTTCAGTGTTCTTTCTCTAGATGAGAGCCTAGAAGGCTCCTGGCTGAACAGGAATGAAAACATCCATACTCCAGGGACACTGCAAGCCCCACAGCTCACCTCCACAGTCTTGAGAGAGAACACCAGGCAAATGGGAGAGCAGATCCAGGAGCACGAGTCGGAGCAGGGATCTGAGCAAGATTTTTTACACAAGTAAGTGTTAGAATCTCAGTCTCAAATGCAGTGAGCCAGGCAAAGGAGCTGTGTGTTATTTATGGGGATGGTCTTAGTCTGTGGCTTCATATACACAGTGTTTATGTGCAAAAACAACTGGAATTGTCTTGGCTAGAGCTCAGCAATGCTTTGACTATTCTCAATTCCCAGGAAAAATCTGTTGTAATGAGATCATGGTAGAAATTTCTTCTGTTAAAATTATCTCACAGCATAACCATGTGATTGTGGTTAAATCCTGCTAGTGTTTGTGCCCCCAGGTTGGACTGAACTGTTTCTCTAAAAGACCTGTGAGATGTTCTCCTTTATTTCCCTCTGCCCTGTGTCTTAGACAGTTACAGCTCTCCAGACATCCTAACTGATCTCCTGTAAATTAACTCCTCAATCCAATTCTAGCTGCTGAGCTAGTAATTCCTGTTTCTGGGGTAATTGCCTGCAGGCAATTTTATTTTGCCCTAAATTATATATACTTTTTGTCACTTAACTCCCATTTTATCACCTCCATTTAGATAGGAAAAAATGTTGGTTATATCTGTCTGTAGCTTATTTAAGAATAGAGAGGTCTTCAGAGAATGCTTTTATGTGCTATTTCTATTAATTTGAAGATACAGAATAACAATGTCTGTTTGGAGACTACTTTTATAGCCAAATGTGCTGATCTGATTTATCCATATAAAAAAATTGATGGCATGCTGGCCAGGTGAATCAAGTTTCTCCCAATGTAGCCTAGTGTAAAGCAGCCAGATGATGCCTCCTGGGTTTCCTCCAGGTTTTGCCCATTGTGTTTTTCTTGACACATGTTCCCCAGCTTCCCAGTTCTTCCTGAACATGCACTCACCCTGCTTAATCCTAAACTTTACTGCATTCATTACTCATAGTGTTTTCTAAATAGGAATAATTAACAATGGTCATTTTGCCTGGGGAGGTGAGATGTTCTCCAGTCTGAAATGCCAAGGGTATATGTATACCCCTGTGTTGTACATAGAAGCAATTAAAGTTTGCCAATTTGTCACCATAATTTCTCAAAAAACCTGAGCAACTTCCAAAAGAATTGTACTTTTGAAAGCATAACCTCTTCTTCTCCCTGCTTGTGTAACGTGCACAACCATCAGCAGTGCAACAGGTTAAACCTTGATATGATCCACTGCTCAGTGCCCAAGACAAGGTACTTGCAGCTCAGATGGCTACAGATATCTCTTAATTTTTGGAGCACATAATATTTGGCATTTCCATAAATCATTCCAGGCAGAATTCTCTTCTAGCTTATAAGGCAGATGTTGTGGCTCTCAGTTTCTCCTTAGTATTCCTCTACTCTGCAGTAAAAACAAACCAAAGGAAACTGCTGAAGCAGAACTTTCTGACTCTCTGATCTCACCTCTCACTAAGCTGAATCTCTCTCTCTGAACATTGAATTAGTTATGGGCAGTGGGAGAGCTCTAAGTGCCTGTTTTACACCTGGCACAGCCTTAATCTGAGGGAGAACCTGCCCCTTTTCTGGGGAGGGGAGCTGAAGCAGGCTCTTCTCTCTGGGCTTCAGCCTCCATTCCTCCCATCTCAGATGAGGGCTGCAAGCAGAAGTGCTGAGCAAAGGCAGAGTGTGACACTCTCCTCTCTGTTCCTCTCAAAGAGCTGGATCCCACAGGGAAACTCAGAGTGAGAACAGCCTGTGGAGAATCCTCTCCTTTCAGCTTGGAGTTTGCTGCCACACTCTTCTCCTTACAGCTCACCTTAGGAGAGCTAAAAGATAAATACAGAGCAGTCAGTTGCTGATCTAATGGGGTGAATCATGTCCAGAAGAATAGTTTATTCTAGGTTGTTCTCACCCAGCTTATCCCAGTTTATTATGCCACTCTTAGTAGGGTACAAGACTGCCTAATAAAACAAAAACGTGTGTTGGAGAGCTGCATTTCATCTGCTGCTATTTCCTGGTGCTAGCAATACACAAATTGTACCACGTGCATTGCTGTCTACTACTGGATTTAGGTGGTATTAAAAGTACACTTCTGAGGTGTAAGTTACTGGATGCTTGAGTCAATCAGAGTGTAGATTTAAAAGCACTTTTGATTTTCATGTTGTGTGACCTCTTTGGTTTAAATCCCTGTCAGTTATGAGCAAACATAGATCCAAATTAATATTTTGGCTGATCTGAGACAGTGGAGTCAGAGTTAATGAATTGTAGAAGTGCTCCCACTTGAGGTGCATGTCACAATGAGCAGTGTTAGCATTTTATGTAACTGGTTTTATTACAAGAATTAATGAGTGTTTGTGTGCACATACAGTGAGAGGAGACAAGTTGTGGAAGGGAATCCAGAAGACGTGTACAATGATGGATGTGATTTAAATACCTCAATGTGAAGCACAGCCAGACACAAAACTTGAGGAGATAGACATTGTATAAATAGCCAATTCAAAATTGTTATTGTTCTCAAGCATAACACTGCTGCTTTATGTTTGTTAGTCCCCAGATGCAGATCTCCTGGTTGGGCCAACAGAAGCTAGAAGATTTGAATCGAAAGGACAGGACAGGAATGAACTACATGAAAGGGAGAACTGGTGTAAGGCATGCAGTGTAAGTGTTCCCAGCCTCTTACCTCCAGAGCACAATGGTTTAGATCACAGTGCTGTGATTTGTTACTATTTCTGGGTTGTTGTCAGTGACTTCTGTGACGTTTTAACTCTGGTTCATGAAGAGTAACAGCTTTGCAGTGTTGGAATGGACCCTGGGCCCTGTGGCCCCCTAGCCCAGTGTTCTGCCTCTAGCCACGGCCACGAGCAGGTGACCAGGGTGACAGACGTGGCACAACTCCCCACTCTCCTCTCCTAGCCTCACACTGCTTCCATTGCAGTGGATTTCCAGGATTTGTCAGCTAAGTAATTCCCCAGGAACTCTTCCAAATGGTTGTCCAGTCTTTCTGTGACCCTGCTTACACCACTCTCATCCACATCAGCCCTGCCAAGGCGCCCCATGGCAGCCAGGGAAGGGGGACAGGGGGGTGAATGTTGCAGTGCTCTGCTGTACAGGGTGTTAGGTGCTCTGGTACAACCCACCCAAGGCTTTCAGATGTCCTTCAGGATGAGGGCCACAGTCTCCAGTCAGAGCAGGTCCTTACAGTGTTAGAAATGTCTTGGATTCACTGCTGGGTTCCCAGGGATTTGCCAGTGGTCCTGGCAAACAGCGTGACTCCTTTTTTGGGAAAGGGCAGGCAAACAGTGCAGTTATTGCCCTTTTCTTGTCAGGGACAAATTTAATTACTGTTTAGAGTGGTATTACCCAGGACTTCCTCCTTGAGCCTCTGCAGGTGCTAGGTGGTTGGTTTTTCCACAAGATTTTCTTGCAGTGAATACTACAGAAAGCACGCTGGCTTTATTCTCAGCATAAGGTTTTACAGGGAGGCAATAAGGGGTAGGATTTGTGCCTTCTTTTTAATGACAGAATCCTGGCTGGGAACTCTAACTGCCTGGAGATGACTTCTTCTCTTTATCTGATCAGACGAGGTCTAATGGAAGATGACGCTGAGCCCATCTTTGAAGATGTCATGATGTCCTCACGAGGTCAGCTAGAGGACATGAATGAAGAATTCGAGGACACAATGGTCATTGATCTGGTCAGTAAATCTTATTAATGGAAAGTTTAAAATGGATGAAAGATAATTTAAAAGGAATTCTAGAAGTGCAAACAAAAGAGTTCCCAAATTTTGAGCCCGATTTCCTGTTGTCTGAATATTTAAGGGCAGAAATTATCTGAATGCTCCCCAGAACCTGCAAGTGCAGGTTGAGGCCCAGGTGATTTCTTTCACAGAAACATCAGGAGTGTTGCTTAGCTTCCCAGCTAAGCTCTTCCCCTCTGATGTTCCTGGGCAGTATCAAGTGCCTGAAGCACCATCATGCACCTGGAACTTGTCAGCCTGTGAGAATCAGGTCCTGATTCATAGTGCATCAAGTGCATCAGTGCAGCTCTCTCTCTGAGATGAGCACTAAAGTGGCGGATTTGAGTCCCCACACAGTCAGCCAGGGCAGAAGGTGTGCTGCTGGGGCATGGAGGTGGGACCAGCTCACCCCATCTGCCTGACATGAAGCTGCCCACTTGGCTTGGAGTACAGATGGACTCTCCAAAACCCAGTAACAGTGTTAGATTCCACATTATGAAGAGTTTGGACACAGTATCACCTGAGGGTGTCCCAGGTGTTGCTGCCTCCCCTGTGCCACTGTCACAGCCATCACCAGCCCTGTTTCTGCCCCCACACCATGGTCAGCCTGGTCCAGCCAAGGGGTTGCTCTTTTCCTGCTTCCCACTTGGTTTGGTGTCTGGGAGGTGGTATCACATCTGCAGGTGGCAACCTCAGGTCCTTGCATGGCATTGTACTGACTGCAAGCAGAGTGTCCTCTGTGGGGGTACAGCCTCCCTGGCCTCTCCATTTGGAAGGAATACTCACCCTGTCAAACAGGACAAGGGATCAGGTTTTGGTTTACACTTCACCATTCTTCTGCTTTCCTGTTTCTCCTTCCATAGCCAAGCAGTAAGGCATAGGTTACTTTAGGACTGGGCTATAATGCCTTGGAAAGAAAATATAGGCAATAATTGAGTTGCTGCTGCTGAATACTGAGGTTATTACTGGCACTCAGATGATTATCAAGTAAGTAAAAATCTCTCCTTTACTGATAATCCAGTGCAGGGAAGTGAAGGAATTGATCAGTGGTGCTCACATTTACTCTTGATGTTCCTAGGAGAACACAAAGGGTTTAATCCACAGAAACGTTTTGAAATCTTAAGTACCTTTTTTTTCCTAAATCCATTTTTTGACCATGTCAGAGCTGAGGTTTCACCGTAAGCTGAAAAGCATGAAGAGTTCAAAGGCAGGTTTGGGGCAGTGCAGCCTAGTACAAGAAATTCATTAGGTCAGCAGGAGCCTTAAGCAAGTCCTGAGCTTTAGGCACAGACTGAAAATTCCTTCAGCCTCCCTCAGCTTTTACCCCATTCCTGACTTTAAGAAGGACTCTCCCACGTCAGGGCCTGCATTTGTATGGGAGCTTCCATGGCAGGCAGCTCTGAGAGGAGCAGGGGAGCGTGTTAGGAGCTGTGGCTGGGGAGCCCCCGAGTCCTGTGTGCGCAGGGCCCTGGTGGCAGCCGCTGACCTGCTCGATCCCTCCCTGCAGCCCCCCTCGAGGAACCGGCGGGAGCGGGCGGAGCTGCGGCCGGACTTCTTCGACTCGGCAGCCATCATCGAGGACGATTCAGTAAGGCTCGGCTGGGCTCCTCGGCTCCCCCTCCGGGGCTCCCTGGCATCGCCACCGCACCTAATCCCTGTCTCTCCCCTTCTCTTCGCAGGGATTTGGAATGCCTATGTTCTGAAGTCTGGGGAAGACGTTTTACAAATTTGGAACTCTATTGTTTAGAGCTAGAGGCCTATATACTGTGATAGCTTGTATGAAAAACCACATTTTTGATGTGATACGGTTTGATTTTTAACCAAATGATTGAGGTCAATCCCTTTTTGTAGTGACAGAAAGAAGAGGAACTTCCTAATGACACAAAGGAATGTTGGCCAATCCAGTCACCTCAGAAGGGCTGACCTAAAAAATCATTTGTATCCCTGTTCTTGACTGTCCTAATACAGTTTGGTTGTTTTTTTTTTTCTTTTCCTGGATGAGGAGGAAGTTTTAAATTGTTAAGACAGCTGTCAAAATAAACACTGTTCTACATATGTTTTCTGAAAACAACCTTGAGTGAAAACAGAACTTTTTAACTTTATTTTTCTGCTGTACAATTTAAAACAGTTTTAACATTTGCCTTTTTATGTTTTAAGAGCTAGCCATTTTTATTAAACCTATGCCTATCAGCCATTGACTAGCAATGATGCTATAAGCAGGTCATTCTGGCTACAGAAAAGTGTTTTTGAACACACTGGATTTGATTAACATTATGGTACGCTTATATCCTCTCATAGGCATTGAGAAGAACACTCTTCTAGAAGAGGTTAGAATTCTAATGACGTGCATCTCTGCCAAAAAATTTCAGATTCTGATATGATAAACCCAGATTTTATACTCTTGAGAAGATTTATTTTTATTTATAATGGGACATAAAGTAAGAGATGTCCATGAAGCCACTTTTCCAACAGATGCTGTGTAACATTCATTTTATATAGCACATGGGGACACAAAAACAGTAAATTTTCTATTGGTACTTGCTCTGTGCATTTTTAGCAACTTATACCAGCAAATAAAGTATTCTCAGTAAAACACACAAATGGTTCTCAAGTAATCACTTTGCTGTTTTTACTACCTACTTCAAGCCCTGCCAACCCAAGGTACATAAACAGCAACTTTCCTATTAAAAAATAAATAATTCAAGGGTGGGGGAAAGGAATCACTTTAGCATCCTAAAAGCAATTTTAACTGTACCATAAAAAACCAGAAGTCTACTTTCCATGCCATAAATACCCTTTTGCGCTATTTTTGTAAATTAATTTTGCCAGTTAGAAGTACTGTATGTGCTGCATAGAGATTTGTGCTTAGATGGTGAAGTTCTTAAGCTTACAATGGAATACAGCTACATTTTCAGTGTTAACTGTGCATATTAAGAGTAATTCTTTGGGAAGAAAAAAATATGATTTTTCAGAAAAGTTAAAAACAGCCAAAAAAAAAAATCAAAAAAAAAACCCAAAACATTCTCAGCTAGTTCATTGTCATAGGAGATTTTTCAATGTCTTCAATAATTTGGAATTTCATTATGCTTCAATTTTTATGACTCTGCCTAGTAGCTGCTACTTAGTTGAAACTGGCCTGATAGCAGAGGTGCTGGCCATCCACAACTTGCACTGACTCTAGTGAGAATCAGCCCCACAATGTTAATCTTCCCTTCTGCATTCTAATGTCAGCATTTGAGAGACAAAACAGATTGACCCCCTTGGAGCACTGCAGTTTTTAGAGGTGCTTTTCTTAGCAAATACAAAATAATCATGGAGCTTTTTTTTTCCTGTGTAGGAGCTTATTGAAAAACAAAACATCAATGCCCAGCGAGGGAAAAGAACCTGATTTAAAAAAACAAACCAGCATTTCACCCAGCTGAGGTTTGTTTCTTACCACACGTGCAGTTCTCAGACACGGTTGCCAAAAATGTTTGACCAGGTAATTCAGCCATTCCTCAGATTTTAGGGGGGGGTACGTATAAAAAGTGAGAAGCAGCTGGAACTTTATCAGATTTACCTCCTTTCCTCCTCTGCCCACCCCAGAAATCAGAGGGGTTGGGCAGGAATGGCTGCATTAAATTGTCATCACAGTAATTCTGTGAGCATCGTAGCATAATAAATGCTGCCTGGTTTGAGTCATAGCCTCAGACAAACCTTGTGCTTCACAGTCCTCTGTGTGGAAAACTGATTCCTAATTTAACATTGTAGAATACTGTATAACAAACATTTACTCTCACGGTACCTGCAATGGGTTTCCAGTTCAGTTTGCAGTCAATAGGTTTTTTTGTATTATGAGTGTCTCCTTGATTGGTTTTGCTAGTAATTCTGTAAATTGTACATTTACAATATGAGGGTTTTTTGTTTTTTTTTTTTTTTCCTTTTGTACAATTTAAAACTGATGCTTCACCTTTCATTTAATAAACTATTCAAAATCATGAGTATGATGAGCACCCTCTTCACTATAACTTTCTTTTAGATGCTCGTTTGGACCATCACATCTTCTCATCCCATTTGCTAGCAGCCAAAGGAAGTGCTGAAAGGTAGTTCCCATGTAGCCCAGGGCTCACCACCAGATCCCCTCCAGCTGCCTTCCCCATTCAGCCTCAGAGCCAAGGAAAACCCTCTCTGCTCTTTTCCTTGTGGGTGTTTTTTTTCCTCTCCACTGTGGTGTATTTTGGGGTTCTGGCTGATGTGGGGAGGTTTATGGTGAGATGGCTGTACAGCTGGTAAGGCATCACGCCAGCCAGGAGAGATGTGTTGTTAAAACTTAGAATTGTTTGAACTGTCACAAATTTTAAGGAAAAAAAGATTCAGTCTCCTGCCTTCTACGTCTGGAGTGAACTGGACCACGTGGGAAGAAATGGAAGTGGTAAAAAAGGCTTGGAAGGTGTAGTGACCAGCTGGGCTAAGTGAAGCTTTACAGATCCTGAGATGAAATGTCCTCTTCTCACTCCCATGTCTCAAGAGAAAGGTGATGTTTTCATCCAGCCTGGCAATGACTTCATCTCTGTAGCACTGAAGAAAACTGACTTGTCACCTGGCCCAGCTCCTAAAGGAAAACCATCTGAGTCTGAAGAAGCAAGGAGATGCAGCAGGTGAGGACCAGGGATGGGATTCAAGCTCTGAACTGCACTCTAGGACTATGCAGAGACAGTCTGAGCAGGAGATCACCAGCTGCTTGCACGTTATGATCAGCTGCTGATGCACTGTGGAACACAGTAAGTAACTTGTCATGTTTGTTCAAGGGTAGCTCTCTGTTGAAAGGGTTTAATTTCCTATCTGCTGTTTCTGCAGGTGACTGGAATTCAAGAGTATCTTGGGCAGTGTGGCCAGAGCAGCTTCCAAAGTGCTGTGCTGGTGGAGCAACTGACTGCTTGGAAACCAGGGGTGTAAACACCAGACTCATGTGCTGGCAAGGGACAGGAGAGAGGAGGAAACCTGCAGAACTAAAGAGGTTAGGAACCAGTGAAGAAAGGTTGTACTTTCTTCATGACAATGATGATTTGGTTTCTCATTCAGTGGCTCCTTCAGACTGTGGGGAGGCTCAAGCACAGCTTTTGACTCTACTCCTGGGACAGCCACCAGCCACCCTCTCAGCCACTAATTACCTTTGAAAAATCCTCTTGGTCTTTCTTTACAAACTCTGACTATGTCTTTTCTCACAGTTAACTAAGAACTCACTTGGTGGCACTGACCCCCAACTTGGTGGCCTTCCCTTGGTGTTGCAGCCAGCTCTGTTCCCTGGGGCAGCACCTGCAGGGACCTGCTGAGAAACAACCAGGTACCTCCAGGCAGCAAACTGCAATGTGTTTGCAGCCAGGACACACACGTGTCTGTAACCTGGATGCTCTGGCTGTTACAGAAACCTGTGGGGCTGGGACTCCCTTGGAAACACTCCTGTACTGTTCCCAGATGATTTTTAGTTCTTGCCTTCCCCATTCTCCAGGTCCAGGCTCCAAGCACCATGGCTGTACTCACTACAGCACCAGCTGCACCCACCTGGGAAGAGATCCTGCCTGGGAAGAGATCCTGCCTGGGAAGTCACCATCTTGTATCTTCCACTTCAGGCACATGCTTGAGGAGCAAGCAGAGGCAGCTGCAGTGTGCAGGTATGGTTGTCCTCTGTCTTACATATAGTGCCATTAATTACTGAGCTTACTTACAGCAGACAGAGCACTGCAGGGCTTGATGTGCTTGGCAGCTGTTTGCAGAAGTGCTAAACACAAAGTGATTTAGATCAGCAGTTACTCACTGCTGTCTGGGGCTCTGGTTTAAATACAACTTGTAATGAGCAGAATCAGCTCAGGGCTGATCAGCAACATCCAGTGTGCCGAGTCCTTCCAAGTCTGGCAAAAAAAATACAGAAAAAAATTAGGCTGGAAGAGGTCTCTGGAGCTCTCCACCTCAACCATCAGCTGAGGGAGAAAAGGGCCAGGCTCAGGGAGGAGAATTTTTAGGTCCCACCAGAACTGCCCTTTTTCCCATTTGGGCACGTGTCCTTCAAGAGGAGGGTGGCTCCATCTTCTCTGCTCCACCTGTGCTCACAGCCTGGAGGTCCCTGGTACCCACCTGAGACCCAGTGTTGCTGCAGCCAGCACTTAGAAGCTGCAACTCAGGAGAGTCTGGCAGAGAGCAGAACAGGTTAGGCTGAGATCAGCAAAGCCTGGATTCCAGGACACTAAAATCCAAGCTCAGGCTGCTTCTCCCTGTGAGTCTGTGGTGCAGGAAGCAGAGTCAGACTCCACAGGAGGGCTCAGGGCTAGACTTGAACTCCACAGGGGTCTGACCTGTCAGCAGTGGGAGGTCACTGCAGCTCTGCCTGTCCCAGGGCCTGCAGAATGGAGCCAAGGGAGCATCTGACCTTGAGCCATGAGGAACAGGTTGTGAGCAGCAGACACTGCAGGTTGTGTTGATTATTAACCCACCAAAAGGGGTTCATAGAGATGAGCTGGTAAGAGCACAGATTAGAGGAGAGATCTAGTACCATTTATTGGTGGTCATTAGCAAAATCAAAGTGATTATTTAGTTGCAAAGCAGAGCTCCACTTCACAGAGTCCTTGTGTTCAGAACCTCCAGCAGGGCCAGGCCCCTCACACTCAGAGGGGGATGTTGGCATGTTTCTTCCAGGGGCTGCTCTGGGTTTTACTGGCCAGCACATCCAGGTCCTGGCAGATGCGCAGGCGCGTGGTGGAAGGTTGGATGATATCATCAACAAACCCTGCAAAGAACAACAACAAAACACCAACTAACCAACCACACAGCAGTCACCTCTCACCTCCTGTCTCCAGGCTGCAATGGAAATTAGCAAAGTCAAAACAACATTTGGAATACACAGTTCATGAGTTAGTTTTTAGCTTAAGAAAATGATTTAAAATAGCCTGAAAAGGGAATATTCCTGTGTAGTTTTTAAATTAGAAACATTTGCTTTTTTAAAAGCCAAAAAATGTTAAAGGAGCTTTACTCACTGAGTACTGCACCTGTTACTGCAAAGTTCTAGACATACCAGCTCCTTCCCTCTACTATTGCTCTGATCTAAGGGTTCAGAAGGGTTGATGAGAAGAGACACCCCTTGACTTGTATGTTCAGGGGCCTGAGCTTTTCTTGCTCAAACAGCAGTGATAGATCCTCCACTGCAAAAGCAGAGGGAGCACGACTGGGCATGCTGGCCACAGCAAGGCAGCCTGGCTGACTCACTCTTACCCACTCTGTGGCACTATGAAGGGGATTTAAGTGAAGTACAAAACCTATCAGCAGAGTGAGCAGCCTGCAGAGCTGCCTTCTAGAGCCTAGTTAGTGCTGCAAAGCTACAAGTAAAATTCAGAACAGTTGGAGCATTCACTCCAGAGTGTCCATGGGAACATCACTGAACTGGACTCTGACTCTTTCTTAAGGCCACTGGTCTGCATCTAGGATTGCCAAAGACTGTCACAGCACCTGTACTTCTAAGGAAGAGGCTGGGGGCTGAAGTGCTTTCTAATACCTAGAAAACTGAAAATATCCTTTTCAGTGCAGTTCCTGCATCTCACCAGCCTCTTTCTGAGGATGTCTTTTGCATCTAGATGTATTTTTCCTTCACGTGCACAAGCTGTGGTTAAACATCACCTTTCTGACCCAGAGAAAAAACGTTTTGCCTAAATAACTTATTAATTAGCAAAAAGTTTACTCAATAGCTACAACTTAATCTACATGCAATGGGAAACCTGAAGGGGGGACACAAGGTGTGAGACACTCCTACCCCTCATGGCTGCAGGAAAGGGGTTTGCAAACTTCTCCACGTATTCTGCCTCTGCATCAGCCTCCTTCCCTCTGAAAATGATCTGGACGGCACCCTGCAGAGACAGAGCCTGCAGGTCAGTGGCAGAGGAAAGCTCTCTGCTCTCCCAGCCCCCCACCACAGCACACAGCCCTGCAAGGCCAGCAGGGTCCATGTGGGAGGCCTCCCCTGTGCCACTCGGGGTGCCACTCCTACCTTGGCACCCATGACTGCCACCTCTGCCGTGGGCCAGGCGTAGTTCACGTCTCCCCTCAGGTGCTTGGAGCTCATCACGTCGTAGGCACCCCCGTAGGCCTGCAGCAGAACCCAGGCTCAGCACAGAGCAGCCTCACAGCCTGCACTCCTCCTGCAGCCTTTGCTGTGCCAAGGACAAGCAAGTGGGGCCAGATTTTACCTGGAGGAGAGCAGGAGCATCTCCTTTGTGCTACAACAATCTCCTAAGAGTAGACAGCTGTCCTGGTTCCGTGTAAAAAGGGGTTCAGGGCAGGACCCACACGGAACAGAACTATGTACTCGCCTCTCCCCCACCCCCTTGAGAGAGAGAGAGAGACACTTTTTAAAAAAAATGAAGTATATTGTTCAACAAGGAACAGAAAACGAAAAAGGGAGGTAAGGAAAATAATATATATAAAGATCAGGGGAATAATACAAAAGATAAAATATACAAAACCCTCAGAAATGGTTCCAGGGTCCCACGGAGTGAAAGGAGAACTTTCCTCTCCGAGCTCCAAGGCAGGAGTGAAACAAGAAACCACTCCCTGCCTCTTATCAGAGTGTGTGTGGGAAGGGGAGGGAATACAATGGTTTCACCCCCACCCGGGGTCCTCCCAGTTGCTGGAAGGTCACGACCCCATTCCAAGCCTCAAACCACAACAACAGCTCTTCAGCTAGAACCACAGAAGAGCCCAGAAGGGGGCTGCTGGCACCTAAGACCATTCCTGATGGCAGGAGGAGAGGGCTGGGTGTGTACCTGGAACACCAGGCCTCAGCCTGCACCCTGCACCCAGACAAAGCAGTCAGTGTGCTCCTGGACCAGGGTGTGCAGCACGGGGGCTCTGCAGGGCTCCCCCCTGCACTGGGGTGCTCCAGGGAGCAGTGATGGGCAGGTAGCACAGAGCCAGCTGCAGAACAGCCCCTTCAGGGCATTTCTGGGGACTCCAGCAAGGCTGCAAGCTTGGCAAGAAAAGGATGGCAATAGTCAGGAGGATCAGAGAAGGTAAAAGGAGAGAAAGAGGGAAAGATCTTTTTTCTTTTTTTTTTTTTCCATCAGAATTGTCAGGGTTGGAAGGGACCTGAAAGATCATCTAGTTCCAACCCCCCTGCCACAGGCAGAGCTATTTCCCAGAAGGCAAAAACCTATCAAAAAAACCAAATAGACCAGCAGAGAAAAAGCCTTTTAGTGACCCAGAATGTCCCTGGAGCTCATGGCAGCAAGGTGGTGTTGGGCACCTTACAGGAAAACAGCAATTAAGACAAGTGGAGGGCAGCAGAGTGTGTATGGGAGAGGAGGAATGGCTTTGGAAGAGGAGACTGAAGTGGGAAGAGCAGAGGAAGCTTTGCTGTGTGCACACAGATGGTGTGTCCCCAGTGAGAGAGGCTGGGTGACAGGGGACAAGCATTTGCCTGACAGCACTCCAGGGAGAGGGCAAAGAGCAGAGGAGGGCAAAGGCAAAGGAAGGAAGGAGCTGAGGTCATCATCTGAGAACAGGAGAAATGGCCTCAGCTGACACAGAGAGGTGTTACCCCGTGGGACAGCAGAGAGGTGACAGTGACAGAAAGCACAGGTAGGCCAGATGGACAAAGCTGCCCAGAAATGGTTGCTCCTGGTGACAGGAGGCTCTCTGGGGGGACACCCTGGGGCTGGCCCCACTCACCTTTCTGGTGATGACAGTGATTTTAGGCACAGTGGCTTCTGCAAAGGCAAACAGTAACTTTGCGCCGTGGCGTATGATTCCACCGTACTCCTGAGCTGTACCTACAAATGACAGGTTCTTTTTTGTCATTCCAGGGAGGTCACAGAGCCCCATCTGCCATTTGGCAATTGTCACCATCCATTCCCAGCAGCAGGCAACCACCAGAGACACGTTAATGTCCAGGAGAAGGTAACAGCCAGGCAAAGTTCTCCATGAGGTACTGAGCAACTCCCAAAACCTCTCTTGCCAAAAGCAGCATGTATTTGTATACAAGGTCACAGGACCAGCATACTCACCAGATGGTATCTTCCTAGGAACAAAATACAGTTACATCATTTTCAAGTGGCTAGCAATGAAAAACACAACCTGGACTCACTTCCTCAGAAACCTGCCCTTCCAAACCCCTTTTCTCTAGGGTGTATGAAAGGCAGCTCAGCTGCCACACCAAAGACCTATCCTGGTCTTCCTGGAAGCAAGCCCAAGATGATGGGCCTCAAAAGACAGAGCATGAACCTCTCTACAAGGATTCCCACAGCAGGTACCTCTGGTCCTAAGCAGCAGCTGTGAATGCAGGTTGTCCATGGCTGGCCCAGCTCTGTCCCAAACACAGGCTGAGCTGCAAACAGCCATCCCATGGACTTTAGTGCTGGGATGTCTGAATTCCAGAGCATTGGATAGAACAATTACTTTCTAGCAGCTTATCCACCTACTGGCTTCTGCTTTCAGCACCTGAGATAACATCTTAAAGTAGTCTGAGACCTCTGTAAGTCATTATTTTTGTTCATGTGAGATTTGAAGTGAAAATTCTTTTCTGAGCTTTTTAAATAAGTTATTTGGTAGGCTGTTTGATGGCTTGACTTGAATGCTTCCCCTCAGGTGTAATTTGAGTGGCTAATAGTTGATGCCTGCACTCAGAAATGTCTGTTCCCAGGAGCTGGGACCACCAGGGACCTGTAACCTCCTCACAGCCTGGGTCCAGTTCACCCTTGGGGCAGGGTGGCTGCTCTCCCAGTGCTCCCAGTAAGCTCATCCAGGTGTCACTGGAACCACTCACACAGCCAGCCATGGGCAATGAACAGGCTCTCTGCTGGCCATGGTCAGTCCCAGGCTTGTTCTAAACAGGAGTTTTTATTGAGATACAGGTTATGAATGCCTTAAATACCATCTCTGTGCACACCTCATAAATTGGGGGCTACCTGAAGTGTTTGGGTCACTAACACCAGGAGATGGTTTGTACCCCTCTGTGAGACTTTCTTCTGCATTGAACAGGGAGATTAAGTGACCACCACCCTCAGAATTTGTTACTTAATATGAAATTTGTACTGTTAATGTACTGATCTTGCCAAGCTCCTTAAAATACAGAAGCTTAGGATCACTAACAAGCCTCAGATCTCCTCTCTTTAGCTTTCTCTGCTTTCATTTATCTTCCAAACCAATGCTCTATTATGCAATATTGTTTCTACTTTAAATCAGGCATATGAAAGAGCTTTGTTCTTGGATTCTGAGCAACTGTCCAAATCAGACTCCTGAGGTGGCCTCTGAACTGAACTGCTGCTTGCTCCACACCAGACAAGGTGGGTGTGTCTGCAGCAGTGGAGAAGGGAGAGGGCAGGAGGAAGGTTCTGTTAACACCTTTGGCATTGCCTCATTAAGACACACCAAGTATTGTATTAAAGTAAGAACTGTGATGTTGCCCAGTGACATTTTAATGGTTTGGTAGCTGCAGAAGCCTTGAGGTAAACCTTGGTTTCTGGAGCAGTATTACCCTTGCCATCAGCTGTGCCAAAGACCTAGCATGTGTGTCAGCAGAACGTTTATGTTCTCTCACAACCCAGTTCCTGGTAGGTCACTTGAACATCAATTGCATTAAGTGACTGCAGGCACTGGCCCTCTCCTCAGGAAGGTCCAGCAGAGCTCTGTGACACACCCATACCAGTATCAGAGGCACAGTCAGGCACTTACTTCATGTCCCTGCAATTTCTTGCACGTTGCAGTAGCCTTCTGTGACTGACTGCTGTACTTAAACACGGTTTCTATCCCATAAAGGGGGATTTGAAAACCTGCTGGATTCTTTACTGCACTACAGGTCTTCTCACAGAGTTTGTGAATGGGTTGGTAACACCAGCCCCACCCTGCAAGGCAGGACATACCTGGCAGAAACCCAGGGACGTCCACGAAAGTGATGAGTGGGATGTTGAAGGCGTCACAGAAGCGAACGAAGCGCGCTCCTTTCACAGAAGAGTTTATGTCCAAGCACCCTGAAGGGCAGAAAACAGAGTGAGCTGTTAACAATTCTAACAACCTGCTCATGGCTGGAATTCAGGGGAAGGCAGAATCACTCCCTGTTTCAGCTCCACTGTCTCAAATCAAAATCTGACCTGTAGAGAACATGGAGGTAGTGTTTTGCTGGTTTAGACCTGAGATTAGAGTACAAACTAGACTTAACAAGCACTCACTGACTGCCACACTCAGTCTCTGTCCTAATAAAGTATCAGTTCAAATTAATCCTATTCCTGTCATGTCACATATTTGTCTGAAATTCTCTCTTTATTGATATTTTTCAGCTGGGTCAGACTGAAAGGCTACAGAGTTCTCTATTAACAACAAACAAACAATTAAAAGGGCAGCTAATGCCTAGAGAAAGATCAGCATTTTTGGTAACCATGCTGCAGTGTTTCTGTTCAGTTCCAGTGCCATTTAGAATTGTATTATGTCCTGTTGCATCAAGCTGAAACACACTTTGTATAAAAGCATCTGTGTGAAACATCAAAGATCTTTGTTAAAATGGAGAATGTCAAATGAAGACTGAAGTAATGTTAAAAACCTGCAGACTGTTTAATATCTTGGTAAAGATTACAAATAATAAAACATGATGCTGGGGCATCTGATTTTCCCAAACAAAAAGGCACAAAAATTACAACCAAGAAGGAACACAAAGTTCTGCTTGGTGAAAGCCACTTCAGAAGTCACCTAGTTAAGGAGAGAGAGCAAAGCCCCTCCACAGTAGCTCTACTCACATGTTGTGCCATCATATCTGGATTATTTGAGGTCAAGAGCCCCACACTTGTACGTCTGGACCCTTTGCATTGTTCTTGCTATAGCAAGGTGACAAGAAGTTGTTACCTCACCCTACATAAGAATTTTAGGCATTTTAATACTGTGGAATTCTGTATGCAGTGTCCATGTGATGCTTAAATCAGTTAATGGCAGACTGCTGCCAAATACGTGGTGGTCTTAGGTGCTCCCACTCCTCTTGTCTGGACACAGCAGTCGTTTACTTTCCTGGGAGCAAGATCACCTTGTGGATCCACTACAGAAATTAACTGGTTTCCAGTAAGCTTTGCTCACAGCTGCAGTACAGTGAGATTCAAGGCAAAGAAAGTGGTCAAAAAACATAGTGGGAAAAACACAAAACAAAACCAGTTAATCTCATGGCCAGATAGCCTTACAAAGCAGGAAGAAATAGCACAGAGAAGAGGCACAAGCACTGCTAGAGTTTCACACTGGACTGGTGGAGCCAGCTCTCACCTGATGCCACTTTGGGTTGGTTGCCCACTATGCCAACAGTTCGTCCGTTCATCCTGGCAAAGCCCACGACGATGTTCCTGGCGTAGGAGGGCATCACCTCAAAGAACTCCCTCTCGTCAACCAGCTGCACAGGGAGAGGGGGAGCCCTTAGAGATGTGTGGATTTACAGAGCCAGGCAAGCAAAATCAGTCCTGTTAGTGTCAGAACTTCTTTGTGTATCAGAACTTCTTTGTGTTAGTATCAGAACTTCTGCAACATTTCGGAATTTGCATGAAAATAGGAAGAAAGAAACCTTTTAGTCTTCTCTGCAGCCTTCATTCAGGAACTAGTCCTGCACTGATTATCAAGACTGCCACTTGAGCATTCCATCAGAAAACACCTTTATTAGTTATTATTTCCTCTACTGAGCCTTTTCTTTCCAAGCTTACAAGGTAAAATTTAGAAGTTCTTCACATCTGATTTTTTTCCCTCGCAAGTTCATTTTTGGCAGGCTCCACTTTTAAAGAGCAGTTTCCAGTGGTAAGAAGCAAATGGTGCTGCATGGAGCTCAGAAACTTCCTGTGGGATGTTTAATATGGATTGCTTTGCAGGCTGAGAGCCTTTTATTAAGCCAGGGCAATACAGCAGGCTCCCCAGAGGCACTGGCAGTGCAGGGAGGGTGGAGGGACACTTCCCTGCAGCAGAGGAACACGTGCTTCATCATCAGTATAGATCATCAATACATATATATCAATATCAATATCAATCAATATAGCTCTCCCCAGCACCAGGAGTCTGTGGGAGCTGCACTTTCTCTGGGGTTCAGGTTCTAGAGAGGGCCTCTGCAGAGTGACATCCATGGGTGTCTGAGGCAGAGTCAGGATTTGGATCTTCAGCAGAGATCATAATTGCCCATGGAGCTGTAGTGACACCTACACATGGTTGTCTCGTGTCTTCTGACAGAATTCCTTCTTTTCAACTCTTCATGACTCTTTAAAGTAGTTTTATTTCTTTCCTTAATACTGCTCAAAGTTTGTGGGAGGTTTTGGGGTTTCTTTCCTAATTCTCTGAAGAATTTTGTCTTAAATGTCACCTTTTAACTTGGAAAGGTAGTGCTGAAATGCAGACTGGAAGAATCCAGGGGTTAAGAACACCCTGAGCTTGCTTTCTGCACTGAGTGCTAGAAGCAGGAGCTGGAGATTTTAGCATGCAAAATTTGGACCATGAGAGTGCTCTGCAGGGCCCTGCAACAGCTCCATGGGATAAAACTCCTTTTACAACCACGTTCTCTGCCCAAGCACTTAGAATGTACTAAGGTGTTAAAACTGGAACAGTGAAGTAGGCAAGGTGAGGCAAGAGACCCACCAGCACTGCCCACAGTGCTTGAATAACACCTCCACTGGTTATATATTGCAATAATAAGATGTTTCCTTCTGTCACCCACCCAGCAGATTGACCTCACCTAATGAAATTTTGGAGTTTCCAAGCTTCTGAGTGCTTGACTTGTAATTAAAAAAGAAAAATTCTTGCACTGTCCATGTGCATAACTGTCTTTTAGAACAAACAGAGGAGGGGAAATCTTTGATCTCTGTGTACTTTACCTTCCATAAAAAGTGACAGAGTTCAAGGCAGTAATAATGAGGTGTAGGGAGGGGGAAAAGTGATAGAACTGGAGTCAAAGGGGAAGGGATTTCAACTGCAGAGAGAAAATGGAGCTACAGCATCTTTCACCTGCACAGCTGTGCATGCAGCCTAAGAAAATGTCTCCTGAAAATAAATCTTACAGCTCTTTTCATGTGCTAATATGTTTTTTTTTCCACATTTTTTTGTTGTCCCTTCCTTGATGGCTGCTGCACAGGTAAAAATAAGAACTTGAAGACTTAAAAAATAAGTAAATAAATCCCCAGCACCATGGTACTGGTTTCTTTCCATGATCTACAGCCAGCACACGTTGGTGTCACAGACTTACTGAGTGTATGATGTCCAGCATGTCGTAGGCCTTGGTGGATTCAGGTGGGACCACAGTGTCCAGCTCAGGAACCGGGCGGTCGCTGCAGAGAGCAAGTAGCTGGGAGCAAACCATGTGTAGAGAGCAGAAGGACTTGGGGAAGAAACTCCACCTCTCTAAGGCTTCATGGAAGCTGCTTCTCAAATATGGGGAGAAGAAAGGGGCCTCCTCCTCTCAAGGAGCTGTGGCTTAGGCCACCAAGCCCTCACACACCAGGAGGACAGAAGCCTGAGGGCTCTCTGCTGGCAGGAGCCCTCTCTGCTCAGGGCCCCATCTCAGGGGCCTCTTCCTCTCAAGGAGCTGTGGCTCAGGCCACACACACCAGCAGGACAGAAGCCTGAGGGCTCTCTGCTGGCAGGAGCCCTCTCTGCTCAGGGCCCCATCTCCTGGACCACTGCTGCTCCTCCCTGGGCAGAGGAGCCCAGCAGGGCCTGGGCAGTGCCAGGGGAGCCCTCCCAGCTCCTCAGCTCAGTGGCTGCCTTTGAAGAGCTGCTGCTCTCCTTAGCACTTCAGGTGGGGTTTTATTCCAGGTGAATTCTGCCCCCCTGCTGGCAGCTGGCACTACTCCCAGTCACTGCCATCTTTGCTGGTGTTAGCTTCATTAGGAACCTTCATTAATTAGCACTCACTGGGTCCTGGAGTCCTCTGCAGTCCCCATGAGGGGGACTCACCACTCAGGCAGCCTCAGGGGGTACTGTGGTTGTGCTACTCCCTAAAAACACCGATCTAGATTTGTTCTACATGGTGTTTGTGTGGAGTTCTTACTGCATTACCATTTCAACAGTGCTGTGATTTGGCACCTTTAAAACAAGGCTACACCAGGCTCTAGACACCCCGTTGGAACTGCAGGAAGTGATCTGCAGCCTGTCAAACTCAAACAAAACCTGCTAATGCTGTCTCTGTGTTCCCTCACACACACAGGACTAGAGGCACAGCTCCTTGCTGAGAGGTTAAGAGATCCACCTATTAATAGAATAAAACTGACAGCAACACTTCAAGTCTTTTTGCCATGGGATTGAGAGTATTGCATATTTTCATAAAATGGTACAACACAACCTTGATCTGATGAAAGGAACCGATTTCAACAGACTACACCTCAAACTACAAAAAGATCCTAAAACCTTTTCTTGTCCATAAAGCAGATATGAATGTCCTCTAAGTTCTGTGCTTGTGGCACCCCAAAGAATAAGGGAAGTGGAAAAATTAAAGTATTGCTCCTATAAATTCACAGTGCTGCAGAGTCCTGAGGGCCATTGTAACAGCATTAAAATAAGGAACAACCATCAGAGTGAAGATAGTAGCCAGGATACCACAAGTCTGAAACCCTCCTTCAAATCCTCAGAGATAAAGGCCATCTGGAGCTTGCCAGGAGAGTCACTGGACCTACAAGGCTGAGAAGTGTGGCTCTTACAGATCCCACTTATCACACAGGAACTGCTGCTCAGCATCAAAGGCACCACCTGAGGTGCAACAGCTGGAGACAGTCACCCAGACTCAGCCTGGTCTTCAGTCAGTGGAGAAGGGAAACTGGTTACCAACCTCCTCCAGAAATTCATACACAGACTTCAGGCTTCAGAGGAAATGAAATTTGCTTATAGTCAAAGACAGATAAAGGTAAAAAATCCCATTTAGTTTGTTTATTCATGGCAATTTTTTTGTAGCATGAAGATGATGCAATAAGGAAGAAATTACTCAGGGGGGATGGGCTTTGACATCAGTGAGGATCAAACACATCACTTTGAAGCAAAAGGAGTCTATTAAGATGTCAGTATGTCCAGATGAACTATAACCAAAGGCCACAAATTGGAGAAATATTGGAGATGCTGCTATAAACCCAGGCAAATTTAAAAAGTAGATGTGTCTTCACATGTACAAAGACTACTAAGCCAAAGTTCTTAGTACAAATTACTGAGCATTTATTATCCTGTGATTCTCTGATAATGTATGTGGTGCCACAGAAAGACTGTCTCCTTAACAAAATAAAGAACTAATCCCTTCTACATTAGTAGCTACAACACAACTGAGAGCTTCTCACTAGAAGATAAACTGCCTGTTGGAAGACACACTAAGAAAAAATATAGACTGTTATTTCTATAATGAAATTAAAATACCACATTCAAGTCTACAGAGGTAATTATCCCTCCACAACTTGTAGAATGCTTAAAAGAACACAAAAACCTCAGAGATAATCCCCCATCTTTACCAAATAATAGTTTTGCTTTAGTTTGTCCAACTGTAACAGTCTCCCAGTGTAACAAACTCCTGAAGATCAACATCTTAGAAAAAATGACCACCAGTAACTACTGGAGCTGTCTGACCACTCTACAAGCAGCTGGCAAACTTCCTCTAAAGCAAACAATGTATTTCAGGTATCAGAGCACTGATCTGTAAAATCCACCCAAAAAAACCCTCTCTAAACAAACTAACTGTTTCAAAGGCATTACAAAGAACAGTGAAGCATCAAGAGATGATAATGTTGCCAACTCACATCTTAAATTCCTCCTGTGTGTGAAGACCACACTATCACACACATCTGTAGACCTGAAAGGAATAAATTAAGGTACAGCTCCCACTGGGGGAAGGTGACAGCCTCTTATGGGTTCCCTACAGAAAGGGTTGAACTGGGGTGCAGCTGGATGTCAGCTCAAAATGCTTTTACTGCACTGACATCCTCTGTCCTTAACTCTGCTACTCAAACAGGCCCGTGCTGGCTCTTGGGAAAGTTCTCTGATAACAGGCCAGACAGTCACTGATCTCCCCCTCTTGAAATGACTCAAGTCCTTCCTTTGTCAGGGTGCCAACTACACAATGAGTCTGACAGACAAGTACCTAATACATAAAGCTTCCTGCCTCCTTCACCTCCTCCTGGCTTCCCCACCTTAACCAACAGACACAGCAAAGCAGGGCAAGCTCTCCCCACTCCTGTCCACTCTATCTTCTGCCCCACTTGTTCCAAGGTGCTGTGACAGGACTTTTCCCCATATTCTGCACGAGGTCTGCAGATCAGTGCTTTCAGAAAATAATTTTAAGAAATTAATACTGAGCATGTATGTAACAGAATTGTGTTGAAACACTCCCCATAGTCACACTGCAGGGCAGAACTGTCAGCCAGGACCCCAGGCACACAACACTCCTCCCTCTACACTCCCTGAGCCAGAGAGGCCACCAAATTCAGTGCACAGAGCCCACAGAGCTCAGCTGGACTCCTCTTACCTGGGGTCATGGCACTCACAGACTGGGGCTGGATCTCTGTTGCTGAGAGGTAAATAATTGAAGAACTCTCTGAGGTGAAGTAAAGCATCTATGTCGTTCTCAAAGGCTCTGTGTGCAACCCCTGGAGACAGACAGTTAAGCAGTTACTGAAATCATTTTGCAAGGTCTCACCTTATAAAGTTACAAAGAACTAACAGCAAGAAGTTTTAAACCTGAGCTATTGACAATTGGGAGTCTTAAGCCACCAAACTTAACCAGCTAAAAATATCTAGAGAATGTGTGGCTGTATCAGACTTCCTCCTTAACAGGTCTGGATTGTTGATCTCATGTTTAAAATAATGTAAATGGGTTTATCAGCTGTCACAGCCCCAGCTGGGTCCCAGCCTGATGGAATTCAACCCAGGATCCTGTGCCCCACTCAAGCTCTGGACCCCAAGCTCTTTGCTAAAGGCTGGCCCTGAGCAGAGCCCGTGCGTGTGGTTTGGTTCATCACCAGTTCAGTTCACACAGAATTTGAGAACCCACAGCAGTCATTCTGAGCCTCAAGAAGATTCATGAGGCACCAAGTTTTCCCAGACAGGACAAAAAAAAACCCAACCAACCAACCAAAAATGCTTCATCTCACATTGCCACTCAGCTTATAGTCCAGCAGTTCAATCAGTCACGTTAGTAAGCAACCAAGGAACTGTTAAGAACCTTTCAACCCATGCAACTTTCTGGACAACAAACCAAAAACCCACAAGCACCCCAGCAAGCCCTGCCCTCCCAACAGTCTTCCCACTTCAGGGATCTTCTGTCAGTTTGCTACTTTCTCTTCCAAACCCCAGAACTCTCCCACATTCCCACTTTCCCTCTTGTTTCTCATTACTAAAGAGGACTGACAAGAGACCTCTGCACTAAGACCTTGTGCTCAGGCAGAGTTCTAGCACTTAGACCCCAGTGACACTCCAAATCTGCATTAGACAATGAGCTCTTTAGCATGAACACTGGCTTTGAAGAGCCATTGGTGTGTCAGGTAAGCTGCCCAGCTCTCACCAGACACTGTAGTGTGTGTCTTTGCCCCCCCAAGCTGCTCCTGAGTGACGTCTTCATTGGTCACAGACTTTACTACATCTGGGCCAGTGATGAACAGATAGGATGTGTCCTGGGGAACAGAAAAAAGCAAGAAAGACAACAAATGATGGACCTCAGATGCAAAAAACACCTCAGGAAAACCCACAGTCTCTAGAGACTTTCCCCCACATAAGAAAACAATAGAACATAGTGCCAAATTTCTTAGAAATCCTTATGGCATTCTGTTAAAAATCCACCAGGAGTGCAACTCTCCACAAGTTATAAGGGAAAGTTTTCCTTGAGTTTGCATCAAAAATAAGCTTAATCCAAAGCAGGAGACCATCTCAAAAAAAAAACCCTGTCATGTGGGGTCAGTTTGTGCCTGGTGAATGGTCCCAGCAGCAGGTCAGGGTGTGAGCAGCCTCACCTTCACCATGAAAGTGAAATCAGTCAGAGCAGGTGAATACACAGCTCCACCAGCACAAGGACCCATGATGAGGGAGATCTGTGGAACTACCCCAGAACACAGAACATTTCTCTGCAAGAGAAAAAAAAAAGACATCTTATTTTACCCAAAAAGTGCATCTTTATGTCTGTGCAGATATGCTGCAAGAATTCACAGTCACAAACAAGAGAGGACAGCTCGTTTTATTTACTGAGAGACAAATATCTGGAGAGAAAGTCTTGATGCAAATAGAACTAAAATAATGATGTTGCTTCTGTCTGAGTCTTTCTTTTGAGTCTTTCCCACACATTTTATTCCACATACCATGCAATGACTGCAAAGGAAGATGGAACTGCAACCTCAACAGAAGCTGCAGGAGCAAAATCATCAGGGAGGCTGGAGTGGTAAGAAGTGTGTGTACCTGGAACCTGACATACAACACACTGTGGCTCAGAGGCACAAGTTCTACCCACCACCTGTGGCAGATACTCTTAAAAACAGATTCCTTCACTGGCTTGAGTTCTGCACAAGGGTGAATTAACATAAAACTTTCTCCAGTCCAATCAGTAGTGGGTATTCCCAAATGGTAAGGTTAACACTGTACTGCACACTGCTCTTTGAACAGAAGGCTGACCTGCATCTTTTGGGTTTCTCCCACACTGAGCTACCATCTCAACAGAACAGATGCATCTGATCCAAGTTGCTGAAGTTTTCTTCAAGTGCATAGTGTTTGATTTGAGGCATGTGAGGCATTGGACAGGCTGCCCAGGGAGGTGGTGGAGTCACCATCCCTGGGAGGTGTCCAAAAAACATGTAGATGTGGCACCTGGGGCCATGGTAGCATTGGGTGATGGTTGGACTTGATCTTGAGGTCTTTTCCAACCTTAATGATTCTATGGTTTACTTTAAGTCCCTCTGGCTGCAGTGGAAATCTTTGAACCAAATCTGCTGTGTGAGGTTCCTGACAGGTCTGTGTTCAGAGGAGACATGGGACAGCTGGTGGTGGAGCACAACCACCAGCCACCTAACAAAACACTCTGAACTGTGGTATGCCCACCTGTCCCAAACAGATTAACACTGGAGAGAAATTACATCCCAACACAGGCCAGCTACACTTCAGTGTAAATCAGAAAGTTAAATAGTGTTTGGGGGGATCTTCCAATGAAGTAAATTGCCTGTTCCTTCATTCTCATGGCCAAGTTCATTATACAGTGCAGTTCCTACAGAGGTTTGCATTGGCTCACAGTGTTTTACAAGGCTCAGCTTTGCCTGTGTGTAACAGAAGGGTAAGTGGAACTAAGCAGCATGGTGATTTTCCCAAAGCCCAGAAGAGAAGCAAGAGGACAGTCCAGGTCTCACAGCACTCACATACTCTGCCCTACCCACCAGCTAACACTGGCTGAAACAGGATGATGATAACCTAAAAGTTTACTGACAAACAACGACTTAAGTAATGAAAGATTCTGTCCCTCCTTGTGGATGTGAAGTTTCCTGGCTCATCCAGCAGCCTACTTACCAAAAATATGTCTGCATAGCCTGCCAAGGACTCCACTCCCTCCTGGATACGGGCTCCTCCAGAGTCATTCAGCCCAATCACAGGGGCTCCAACCATGGCAGCCTGATCCATGACCTGGGGATGAATCCAGACTCCCCATTACTGACCCATCTAAGCTAAAATCCCAAAGCAACCAACCCCAAGATGGACATCCCCTAGAAACAAATCCATACATGCCAGAATGCTCAGCTTCTCCTTTATTGGCACTGTCCCAGGCACTGGCTGCTGACTGGGGTATCAGGATTTGATTCATTCAGACCAGAGGCTAAAAGATACACATTTAATCCCTCTCATCACCTTTAATATTTATCTGCCTTACTAGCTGCACCTCCATACTCGCCCTGCATTATCCCAACCCTGTGCTAAGTGACACAACCAGAGAGAACCAATCCCTCTCTGTTCAGAAAGGGTCTCACCTCACCTTAAACACTCCTTCACATGTCTAATCTGAGCTTAGAAGTTTACTGCAGTGGTGGCTGTGCAATCTCCCTAAGCAGTGTACTCTAATGCTTGATTATCCTTCTTACAAGTTCTTTGAGAAGACTAAAGCAAATCTCTCCTCCAGAAATTTGGAGACATTACTTCTCTCTTGATATACAGGGGACAGAAAGAGCAATTAACTGCTTCTGTCTCTGCCTTCATAAACATTCAAGTACCTCAAATCTTCCTTCAGTCTTCATATTTCCCTCTGTGTTTCTAGAACCAAGCACCAACAATTCAGTCCCACTGTTCTTTCTACATCCTATTTTCTGTCCCTCTGATCATTTTGGTTACTTGCTTCAAGATCAAACACAACACTCCAGCAGAGACTTAAGTGGGAGGATTGAGTTCCTTGCATTCCTTACATTAAATATTCCTGCTTCCTAGAGCCCAGGAAAATATTTGCCCTTTCATAACACTACAGCACTTGCATTAAGTGCTTACTTAACTTACATTAAGATCTGCATTAACCTTAAGATCTGTTTTAGCTCTTTACATCATTTTCTCTAAAACCACCTGTTGTCAGTCAGTCACATTTTGAGTTTCAAAGTCATTTTTCCCTGCCTGGCATCACCCCTTCCAATCACTGTTACAGAATTATACCTTATTTCAGACAACCTTTAACTTATTATGATTTTTAAAACCCCAGTCCTGTCTGAGTGTTTGTCATAGCAGTATTTGTATTAAACATTTCAGGATTTATTCTCAAAAACAGTTTTTTTTTCATCTCATGTAGCCCAGACCTCCCTAACTTGGAGCTTTGCTGCCAGATGCCAGATTGGTACCTAGCTGCAGGAAAAAATCCCAAATGGGAGATGGTTACCACCAAAGGGGTAGATCTCCAGGCAAGGCCAGCCAGGAGACAACAACTACACTTCATGTTCATCATTTTACATGCTGTGTATTACACTTTCACATCTAACATCCCTTAAGCCACTGATAGTTTGCAGGGGGCAGGACTGTCTCTGTCTTTCTGCTTCCCAGAGCTCAGCCCAAGGAGGACAACTGCAGAGAAGTGAGACAGGTACCACACTACTCAACAATCTGTTTTGACCTCTCTCCTGTCCAGGCTGCAGCCTCAAAGTCTCTGAGCCCCAGAGCAGTTGATGCACCCAGAGCTTTCACACTTTGGAGCCTACCACTGACACTGATGCCACCCAAGAACAGTAGCACTAGGAACAACTCACATTTCCTTCTACTGCTACCAGCACTCTCTCTGCTTCCTCAGAAAACAAAATTTCCTTTGAAAACAAACCCCAGCAGAAAGCATGACAGTGTTCCAGCACCATGACATCCCTCCCCAACACAGAGACACTGACTGCTACCTGCACTCTCTCTGCTTCCTCAGAAATAAGAGAAAAGAAACCCCAGCAGAAAGCATGACAGTGTTCCAGCACCATGACATCCCTCCCCAACACAGAGACACTGCAAAGCTCCACTGTCAAGACCTACTGAAGCCAAGTGCTTATTTTCCAGCCCAAAGTCTTTGTGCTTTCTTGTTTGATACCTCATCACTGCTGAGGAGCTTATGCCACAAAGCAGTTCTTTCCAGCAGGAGGAAAGGCCTTGCACACCAAAAACCTTCTTTCTAATTCCACTGCAAGAAAATTCAGGAAATTTTCTCCAGCCCCCACCACTGAACACTCATGCATGAAAAAGTCCTTGTCCTCCCAGTCCCTGGGGTTCAAACATCAGCTTTTCCAGTGAGACAAAGGAGAAAAAATAGCCCCAAGTGTCTGATAACAGAAGTTCTGAGTATCAAGGTGACCTCCAAGTTGTAAAAACTGTTTATCTTCAAATTGTTTACTTGCTACTTTTGCTTTTTATAAAGATTACACACTTCCACAGAGCACTGTTTACAGGAAAAAGCTTCTCCCAACACATTTCACATTTCTCCAGCAGACAACAGCCAGTTAATTTTTATTTGTACTTTGCAAGCCTCTCTTATCTTTTGTGGCAGAGTAGAAAAGGCAACTTAATTAAAACAAATTGTGTATTACTTGGAAAAGCTCTCTTATACTTGAAAAGCTTCAAAGGGTACCTCTCTGCTCCCCCCTGCTCTCACACTTTGGCATGAAGACATTTTCAGGTTGCCACAACACATGCCAGAGTCCACTGAAGTCAGTCAGAAATAATTGTCTCTGAAGTCATTAACACAACAGATTGAAAAAAGAACACTGAATTGTTTTGTTCCTTTTCTCCTGTGAAATGTTACCTTGCAGATCTTCTGGGCATGAGCTCCAGATAAACTGCCTCCAAATACAGTAAAATCCTGGAGAGAGGGAAAACAAATTTTCAGGTTAGGGAGAGAATCACTTCAGTGAAATGCTGTAAAATGTTGCAGGTAAATAGGATAATCCTACAATGCTCTGTACTGGGTATGCAGCTCCAGAACTACCTGATTCCCTTAGTGCAGCCTGAAGATCAGTCTGGATCAACCCAAAAGATCTTTTATATGCATTTGCCAGTGGATTCCATGTTAAAATCACAAACTTACTAGGTCTCATTTACTCTTTCCTTCCTGCACAGAACCATTCTCTCTTTCACTGACATTATCCATGCTGAAGGAGTTTCACCCCTGAGGAGGGTCCCACTGCAAGCAAAACAGGACATTGGCACCTACTGGCACCAACAGAGCCCAGAGCCAACCTCTGGTGGGTTCCTCTGATGAATTCCCAGCAGGTCTTACTTTCAAAGAAGCTTTAAGAACTGTGTGGACAGGGAACAGCATGACTATGACTAGAAGGAAGAGACATCTCAGCTGGTAGCTCAGTTTGGAAGGGAGAAAGGTCTTTAAATTTAAATATAAAAATGAGAGGTGTCTCATGAAGGGGCACAGTTAAATTTTTTAATATAAGAACTGTCTGTATTTTTTATACTTGAACTATATTTTTTAATATAAGTAGTTATTTTTTAATATAAGAACTTGTGGTTTTCTATAATTGAGGCCTGTGTTTGGCTCCCATCTTACATTCAGGCCCACATAACAGTGTCCTTCCTTGGAAAAACTACATACCCAAGACAAAAAAAGGCAGGGTGTAGGACTTGCTCCGAGGTCACACAGCAACAATCATTTTGGCCATGATAGCAAACTGAACAAAAGCTACTTTGTGGCCCAGAACAGAGAAACTGTTACCAAGGATGTGAAAGAAAGCCTTTCTTTCACAGGGTTAAGACTAACCCAGATAAATCTCTGCCTATGGTGTTTCCTTGAAAATATTTTTGTTTTAACATAAAAAGTATATTTTAACATACAAAGTATATTTTCTCTATCTATTTATATGCTGTCACAATCCCTTCAACTCATCAGAGAGCTTGAACCTGAGAAACAATTCAAGGTTGCTCAAGTGCCCTCTGTCATGAATTCCACTCACTGCAATTCCAGCTGGCATCTCCAGCAAGCAGCCCCCACTCTGCAGCCTGAAACCCAGAAGATGGTGCCCAGGACTCACAAAGCCCTGCACTGGCACTCACAGCTCTCCACACACACCCAGCTGCAGGGACACAGCCAAAGCTTCCCCTTGCTTTAAGCACGGTGCTCAGTGACACCTCCAATAATTCACTTCTTGGTGATCACAAACGTGGTTTTTGACTCCTCCACTCTCTCAGCACATCAACATCCAATGATATTACATTGAAGTAATTAGTTTATTTTTTCAAAACATTCCCACTGGCTGTGTATTCTTCACTCTAGCTGCAGGGACACAGCCAAAGCTTCCCCTTGCTTTAAGCACGGTGCTCAGTGACACCTCCAATAATTCACTTCTTGGTGATCACAAACGTGGTTTTTGACTCCTCCACTCTCTCAGCACATCAACATCCAATGATATTACATTGAAGTAATTAGTTTATTTTTTCAAAACATTCCCACTGGCTGTGTATTCTTCACTCTTTAAGGCAAATCCCTCACCCAACAGTTCGTAGAGACGCTTTTTTTCCTAAATCTTGCCCAAAAGTGCCCTGCTTCCTCCCACAGGACGTTATGCCCACCTTATGCTCACTGGTAGAAGGTAAACAGTGACATGACTACATGGTCACCATGAACTACTGTGAATTTATTTCATTCTACTCAAAAACCAACCACAAAACCATACCTGGCTGAAGACATACGCCAGCCTCCCGTTAATCCTCCCGCGGCCGGTCACCACGCTGTCCCCAGGGTACTGGGTGAAAAACCAAACACATCCATTAAAAATAATCATTAAAAATCCAAAGCAGCAATGGCATCCACTAAAAAAAAAAACTCACAAGCTTATACTGACTCAGTCAGAGCAAAGACTGAGTCTGCAGGAGCCAGTCTGTGCTGTTTGCAGGGGGGGCTCCGCAAGGATTTCCCCATTCCTGGGAAGGAAAACCAGAGGCAGTAGCACATTTAGGTATTAATGCAAAGATGAGGGAATTTTCCACTTTCTCTTCAAATTTTAGCACATCTGCTCTTAAGGCAAATCGTGCCCTTGGAGACAGGATCTAGCTTTTATTAGGAACCCCTGAATGTTTTTTGAAGAATGGACACAGCAAACAAACCTTTCTTCAGGTGTTGATACAGGGGGAAAAAAAACAACTCTGGAAAGGTCAAAAAAATGTAATTAGAGTCACCTCAAATATTCCAACTTCACCTGACCTTTTCTCACCCTGTAAATAAGGGAAGAAGAAGGAGCTGGGAGAGGATATAGAGTCTGGGAATCTTAAAATCTATCTGTGTTATCTCACTTTGTAGTAAAGAAAACACTCAGACTCCTTTCAAAACAGTAGAAAAGGATCTTTGCTGGGCTGCAATAAAGGAATTCCAGGCATTGAAATGCTTTTTGCTATTAAAAAAAAAGAAGAAAAGGAAGAGTATATCATGCAGGGCCCACTGATGCTCAAGGTGATCTGTTCTCAGGAAGGTCATACTGGTCTGGGGACTTTCCTCAGGCTGCAGAGACAGCATGGCTACCAGCTCCTGGGCCTGGCACAGAGAACAGCAGGAGACACACCTCTACTTCCAGCCAGTCTCGTGCAGGTGACTCCTAGAAGCCCAAGCACAGTGGGCTGGGTGTGAGTGCAGGTCTTACCCTACATTCAGAAAGTTCCAGGAACCTCATGCTAACCCTGCTCCAGCTCCCTGGCCACAGCTAGGTCATCTGGGACCAAACTGTGCTCTGTAAACACAACCTGCAGCTCACTGAAAGGTGAGTTCTGAAGGGCAAGGAAAAAATTAACCCTCTTGTCACTCTCAGGACTTCACTACTCCTGTTTTAAGCAACAGCCATTTGTTATCAGCACTGTGGGATGCAGTGTTGAGGAGTATGAGGAGAGGCAACACAGCAGTTTGTTCAGCTTGCTAGGGAACTGAGTAAAGAATTACTGAGAAAAGATGTTTGCTCCCACACCCATTGAGAGCCAAGAAGGTCTAGCACAACACCCTTCCCATCAGGAAGTCCCACCAGTCCCCTAGCTACAAAACCAAAAACCAAAATCATTTGCTTTTGCTGGTTCCCAGTGCCCCAGATGCTCCTGGTGGGAGCTGCTGATCTCCCTTGGCCACAGGATGCAGCCCTGCAGCTTGAAGGGCTGAAAACTGATAAACTGGTTTAATAACCAGATAAACACTGTATGCAGCACAGAGAAGTGGCAGATACAGAGCAGCCCCTCACCCCACAACACTCCTCAGGAAACAGGGCCCTCTGCTACAGGAGGTTCACACCAAACTGGCACATCTGCACGAGCCACCAGCACATCCCAGGGTGTTTGTTGCATTAAATGGCAACAAAAGACTCTCACATTACCTATGTAAGGGAGTCAGAAGTATCTACCCATACCTGTTCTTCATGTGTGACTTTATTGACAAAGTTATAAGCTCTGCAGCCTCCTCTGTTATTTAAGATTCAAATCTAAGACAATATCCAGGGAGGTATTTGAATCAAACAGATGACCTTATAAAAAAGGTATCAAGTTTAGACAAAGGAAAAGTAAACCATGTAAGCTGTCAAATGGAATCTGAGAGTAATAAAAGGAAATCTGCAAAACAAACAGAAAAAAAAAGAAAACAAAAGACATTACATGTGAACAGAAGAGCCTATTTTTAACCAGATGGCTGGCTAAACAGCAGAGGGCAAAGAAATAAGCATTATATGAAATAGAGCTACCTTATTCTTACTAGAATCCATCCCAAAGTCAGAGCACCTGTGTTCCACAAACATGTCATATTCCTCAAAACTGTCAGGGTCCAGCAGAAGAAGAATCCGTTCCCTTGCTGTCAGCTTCCCCTGAAAGGGACCAAGCAACAGTTAACAGAGCCTCAGGGGGTTCTGTCTGCTTACTGACCTCCAGCAGATGTGGTTTAACCAAACAACCCCCCACTTGATCTGCTGCATTGGGTCCATCAGGGACTGTATGCCCCAAAGCTGGAAATAGCCTATCCTGTCATTTTCCTCCTCAAAAAAACAACTTAGTACAAGCCAGACTGGGAAAAGAGGGCTGACTGTTGGAGCAGCACTGCCACGAGATAAAAGAAAGCATCTCAGAGTCTTTGCAAGATATAATAGCATGGAAGCTATTTTTGCCTGCACATTTAAATGCTGCCATTAAGGCCCTTGTTCTATTCTTAACCATGGAACCCTTCCACAGCTAAACCAACCAACAGTTCAAGGCTCAATTCACCACCCTTGATGTTTGACTGTGGCACATGAAAGGGAAAAGGAAACAGGACAGCCTGGAGGAATTTTCTGAGAAAATCTTTCTGTTCTTTTTTCTGTTGGGACACTGGTACAGCCAAAAGTGGAGTCAGGGCCAAGAACATAATCAACTGACCAGCTCTGCACGTCCCCTGCTCAGTATTGATGCTATGCAGTACCAAATGACTGCAAAGCTCTTTTTGTCTTAACCTTCCAAACAAATTTGTTATTTCCAACCCAGGTAAGCATCTGCCTACAAAGGTCAGGGCACCTGAGTTGTCTGCTTTAGTGGATGGTATGACCCTGCCTCCACATGATGTTAAAACACAGCATGGCTTCTCTGCAAAACTTCTCACCAGCAGGTCAAAAAGTTGATGAAGATCAACAAATGCAGGGAAGACTAGTGTAAGTCAGACCTAATTTTTATAGAATATGATGTGGGATGTTTGGGGCCCCAAGACATGCAGAACTGGTTGCATCTCGATGTGCCAGTGTCTGAAAGGGAGCTCCACGAGCCTGTAACTCTTTCCAGATGTTGCAGAATGGGGATAACTGATGGCCAAAGTGATCACTCATGTAGTCATCATGTGAATGGCTGTTAACATCTCCTGAATGCCCACAAGCCATCGTGGTACCACTAGGTCCTTGCTCTGAGGAGAAAAGCACCCCAGCAGGAAACAACAAACAGAAAGCCTGTCTTGCCACGCCCCTCAGCGCTGCCTAAATTCCAAACGACAGAGGCAAGACACCGAGAACCCAGCTGCTGCCATCCTTCCCATCAGTCTTTTCCCCTGCCCTACTCCCACTCCTGCAGACGAGCTCTTTGCTCTCTCTTCTCTTCCAAGACGGGCTGAAATTCGCGACAGCGGCGCCAGAGGTGGAGCTGCGCTGGCCGGGGCAGGGCCGGGCCCGGGGCAGAGGCT
>NW_008622234.1:0-29398 GCF_000691845.1 Merops nubicus
CTTTTACAGCAGACAGCTCCCAGGTGGTGTGTCTAGCTGCAGCAATGTATTTTTCTTTGTTAATGCCAGTAGTATTAACAGCATCAGATTGAATTAAGCTTTACTGAGACTGTAGCAGCTAGGGAGGATCTTCACCTGCTTTTCTCCAAAGTAATTCCTCCTCATAAGAGAATAACTAAAAAAAATATTAAAACAAAAAGAAAAAAAGAAGCCTAATTCTTTAGAACTCACACCTTCCACACATATTGCACAGATCTGTGAAATAAAAAGGCATCAGTTGTTCCTCCAAATTCTTTGAAAACATGGATGCCTTGAATAGATTCTTCAGTTTTGGATAATCTTAAGAGATATATTTGAAGTCATACAACTGGGGCTCAGATTTAGTGATATTATGAATTGCTTAATAGTAATTACCTACTTTTCCAGTCCGGCTGGACTGTCATATAAAATGTTTTAAGTGAAATGCAATGCAGTATTTTAGCAAGAGCTTATTGTCCTTACTGCTCTATCACTCTTGGTTGAAATAGTGCTGTGGATAGTGCATTGCAAGAAAAGACTTGTTTTCCCCATAATAAAACAGCCTTGGAGAGGATTACAGCAGCCAAGCTCCTGAACAACTGTGTTATTTCATGTACCTGTTAGAAGAATATATTGAAGAAAATGTATTATGAATCTGATACATAAGCTAGTTGAGCAGAAGGAGTTTATTTCCAGGGGTGTAGTAACTAGACGAGCAGTAGTGTTGTCATTCTGTGCTGCTGTAATTACTGGAGTGTTTGGAGAAGTTTTGTCTTGTTAGAGAACTTCCTGCCTGTATAAGTTGCATGTGAATTAAATTTACAGCCAGCTGTGATTTATGCAAGCTTTTACCAGACTGTAGAAATTCCACAACAGGGCAAACTCCACTCCAAACTCCAGTTTCCTAATGGGGTATTACAAGAATAAGGATTATTTGAAAGCCAAACTGAGCACAAACGATGCTGAACATCAAGAGTTTAAAAAGGCAGTGATGTAAGTACAGCTTCTGTACATGTCACACACCCGTTGGCCTTAGAGCTGAAATCAGATTCTTAGGCTGTCACTCTCCATTGCAGGTACCTCTGCTGCAGCCAGTTAAATGAGAGAAATCCTGTCAGGACCTAGCCTTCATCCCTTTTCCAGGGCAGTGTCTGGTGTCATTACACTTTCTCCTTGCTGTTTGCCAAAACTAGAGAATTCTTCATTTCCTACTGGCAGGCATATACTGAAGTGCTTCGTCTCCCCTCTGCCCATCTTCCATGACTGTTACATGTGCACTGCTTAGGGTGCTAGCATAGCTTGTTAAAACTCCTTTCCCATCACAGCTGTGTTCAGGATGCCTTGAATTTGCCAGTTGATGGCCAACATATTGCTAGCTTTCGAGGAGTGAAGAGCATCGATTTACCCACCCAGTAAATATCTGCAGGCATTTTTCCTGTTTTAATCATTGTTCGATAAACACAGATGGATGCAAATAAATTGACATCACAGTTAAAGCCTCCTGACAGCTCCACTTGCATCTCTTGGGGCCTTTCTTTGGGATTTTTATATAAAATTTATTTCCCCTAAAAATACTCAAATGATAATCTAATTACTTTGTTATAATTAGTCTCATAATTAACTTTGTTATGTTTAAAACTTCAAGAAAGAAATGAGATAGAATATACCACTATATGAATCTGAAGAGCATGTCTTGTATTTCTAAAAATTACTTTGGAATTTTATTTTATTGGTTGTGTTGATATGATCAGTAAACATCTTCTCAGCCACTGCCAAATTAAAATAATATTTACTAGATTTTTAATGTATGTCAATAAAAGTGTAGAAGACAGATAGCAAGAAAGACAAGAAAGAGTAGACACATGGGTTTATGCTATTTTAAATGTGAATATGTTACTTCTAATTTTCTAACATGAAACAAATAGGATGGGCTTGAAGTGGGTAGTTTAAAAATGCATACTGTAAATTCAGTTTCTTTTTCTACTTCCTTATCTATTTCCTGTATACTAATACAGAAATTCTTGGCTTCTATTTTTCTTTTCTTTTTAAATTTCATTGTCATTTCACATGGACACACAACTGTTTTGCACTGTTAGAACAGCATGAAAATCTATTTGGAGTAGATGTAATTTAATTTATTATTTATCAGTGTTTTCTGCATAATCTTAGGAAGCAAATTCCTTCATAAAAGTTCCTGGGCATTTCTGTTTGTCTGACAGCTTTGTGTTTCACAAGTGGGATGAGCCAACCAATGGACTTAGAGGAGTAAAGCTTCAGGAAGGCAAATTCCATAAGGTATGTGAAATGTTGACTAAAACATGTCTGCTTTTAATTCTCAGAAAGCATATGTTCTTAAAATTAATTACATTTCAAGGATTGAATAACATTATAAAAATATCTGAATACTTTAGGATACTTCTGGCAATAGCAGTAGAGAGTTCCCACTGTACCGACTCTCAGAATGTATGGAAATCTTTTTTTTATGATTATTATCTTGTTCACACATATATAGAATATTTCAAGGAAAAGTCAAAAGTCTTTTTGATGCGGGATGAATATTCTTTCTGAAAGAGAACAGAATTTTGTTAATTTCAATATTCTATATTCAGTATTTCAAATCTTTAGTATTTTTTATATAAGCTTGAGGTTGCAGAGTTTTTCGTCTATTGTTTTCGTAACAGAAAATCTGTTACCTTATGTGAGGAAGCTACCTATTGTTTCAGATAATTTCTCATGAAATTTCAGTGGGAAAACAGTGTTCTGCCCCAGTGCTCTTCTCCAGTGTGGCTACTGTACACCACAGAAATACCTACCAGAGCTAGATAATAGTGATCCACAGGCAAAAGTTGAAGCAGTTTCTGGTTTTACAGCAGCAGCACTAGGAAGCACAGTTCTCCTTTTAGGGCCCCTTATATTTGACCCAATGGCAACCTAAAATTTTTTTCAGAAGAGTCAGCTTGAGACTTTTCAGCAACAGGAGCTAAATGAAATTTAACCTGTTCAGAGGGAGGGGGCAGAGTATATAACTTCCCAGTGCTGTCGGCTGGGGCTGAGGTTTATAGCAGAGGAGAGTCCATGGAGTGACACCAACTGTCCTCTGCTACCTGGCACAGCCTGATTGCACCACATGGGCAGCAAAGGCCATCAGAGTGGGAAGTGTCTATGTCCTCTACATTCTCTTGCACCTCCTTTAGCTTTTTCCCTGAGCACTGCCAGGGAACCAAATGAAAACGAAGAATCAAAAGGGATGGTTTTCCCCAATTCAGCTAACTTCTTTAAAAGCTGGTGTGAATATTAGTTGTGGAAGGACTGAAAGGTTCATCCAGGCCAAATATAGATCATCTCTTTGTGGATGGTGTACTTCTCTTCTTGATTTTTAATAAAAGTGCATAGAATAAAATCAAGATTGTAGTTGAACCGAAATATAGGTCTGTCTACTCTATCTGTAGTATTTCAGGTTCCTCAAAGACCTTTAAAAAGAAAATACTTGATGTGTCTTTATGGTGGAAAAATCTATTTTTCAGAGGTTATTTTTGTCATTAGTCATCAGGTTTTTAAATCTTTACCTTTTGTCAAAAAAAATCATTTGATAAATGCCAACTCCATATACACAGATTCTGCCTTTGGAGATGAAAGGGAGCTATCTGTTCAGATCTTTCTGCTCCCTCCTGAGAGCCTGCCCTGTGCCCTGGGCACTGGACAGCTGAGTGCAGAGGTCAGTCTGTCTGGCATCCTGAGGGTGATAAAAGCCACCCAAGACACTTCTATGACTCGGTTTCCCTCCTAGTCTGTTCTGCCTGTTAATTCCCGTCACCTTCACCACCTCCTTCAGCTCTCAAAATTTATTTCTCTTTACTGCTTTTTAACTATTTGTTGATTCATTTGAAGGCTTTCCTACTCTGCACCACCTATTTCTTTTAAGATCTTTTGCCTAAGGACTTGTCAAATGCCTTTGAGTATATAGATAGAGCCTGGGTTTCTTTTGTGAGCCATAAAGGCTACTAATGCCTTTTTGATATTTTTGATAGGATGGTTAACATTACTTTCATCACAAAATCTGCTTCTGTCATTGCCAGTAAATGTATTTGCTTATAAGGCCACTCATTCTATTCTTTAAAACAATTTCCACCAATTTGCTAGGCTTTACTGGTCCATCATTGCCCAGATCTCCTTTGGTATCAAAGCCCATTTCAACCAGAAATTGAATAGCACTGTTGGTAGTTAAATCTTGAGTTTCTTTATGCTCTTGGCAGTCATTGTGTAGTTCTGGTCGTTTGTTACTGCTCATTAGAAAACCTGTTTGAGTGTCTTCTGTCATTAATTTTGATTTAAGATAGGTTGGCTCATATATCACTGTCATGAGTGATGCCAGCACAGGAGTCTTTGCAATGTGGTTTGTTTGTTTCTTTGTTGTTGGTTTTTTTTTTTGTTGTTGTTGGTTTTTTTTTGTTGTTTTTTTTTTTTTTTTGCTATGGCTTTATTTTTTTTCTGCTATTGCTTTTTTCTCCAAGCATTTCATGTCTTCTTTGTTTTTTGACCCTACAGATGCTCAGCAGGATTCTTTCTTCTGCATTTTTTATGCCTTTTAAAAGTTTTTCATCAAGCAATATATTTTTTTTTTTGTGTGTCATGTATGTTATACCTGCCAGAGTGCACGGTCCTGCTTGATTTCTTCTTCTAGACACAAAACCTCTTACTCTGCTGTTTAGCAGCATCAGGTTCTTTTGGTTTCTCTTTTAAGTTTTTTAGTAGGCACAATTTATTTGTGAACAAAGTTGTCTTTGGCTACCCGTCATACTTGCTTTAAGAATTTTGCTAGTTGTTTTTAAAAATAGGAAGAAAAGAAAAACATAAAAACCTGGTCCAGTGCAATGCTTCCATCTAAGCCAGGAGATGATTCCTGGCAATGTGTCTCGGTATGTTTACCACTCTTCACTAGGAATAAGTGAAATTTTCCTGTCACCATGTTGTTGCATGGTTGATAATAGAATGCTAATAGTATGTTTCTCCTCTTTGCCTAGAATATTAGTTCCATGGGATCCAGGAGATGCTTCTTTCTCCCTGACTTTCCTGACTGCCCATGATATAATCAATAATGATTCCTGGCAACGTGTCTTGGTACATTTACCACTCTTCACTAGGAATAAGTGAAATTTTCCTGTCACCATGTTGTTGCATGGTTGATAATAGAATGCTAATAGTATGTTTCTCCTCTTTGCCTAGAATATTAGTTCCATGGGATCACATCTTACTAACCTGTCTAGAGTACTTTAATCAGCAAAGCCCTCTAACACACAATGCTACTGACTGCTTGGTACAACTTACCCCATGATTTGTATATGCTCTGACCAACATGTTACAGTGGCTCTGTTTTCTTTCCACTAGGCCTCTGTATGCTAATTATGCCCATGTTTGATATTGTCAGTTCAAAATGTGTAGGTGAGTTTGGCAGGCAGGCAGCCTAGCTCCCCATCTTATTGCTCTGATGGCTGCAGAAAAACTTGTGTAAGTTGTTTTTTATTTTATTTCTCTGTAGAACTGTTTCTTTTATGTATTTCCTATTTGATTATTTCTAGCTTCCATCCTATCCTTTATATAAATTCTTCTAACTTCCCCCAATGAGCTTTTCTGCACCCATCAGCATTCTTCCACTCTTCAGTTTCAGCAACTTCACACAAACCTGGCTGTGTTCCCAGGAGGTGAATTACCCAACACAGTAGCCTGCAACTTGCAACTAAGGCTTGTGACCCAAGAGTGTATTTGCCTCCTGTGAGAAGGATTTCTCATGAACATCATTTCCCACTTGGGTTCAGGACCCTCCTTCTACACAACAGGGGTTGCTAGCCTGTAAGTGTTCACTGCTAGAAAGGGTCTTCATTGTGTTGGCATGCACACAAACCCCTGAGGAGCTGCTGATTGCTACATCTGTTGAGCAATGCAGGTTGTTCTTCACACCTTGGGATTTTTTAGCTTCCTAGTTGGATGGACTGCCTTTCTTGATTTCATCCTGTCAGCACTAGATCATTTCCTACCCCTGTTACTGTAGCTCAGACTAACCATGACAGCAAAGTTTTGGGTTTGTGCTGGACTTTGTTTTTTTTGTTTTTATTTTGTGGGTCTGTGTTTTGTTTTGTTGTTCTTTTCATTTCTAGCAGTTGTTTTGCAGGCTAAAAACGTGTCTGCTAGGTTCAGCTTCCACAGAGCATTGTTAATTCTCATGGCAGTATCTGGGCTAAAGAATCCCTGGGAGACCTTCCTACAGGCACCGATGTGCTTGGTACATTCTTGGCATTGATAGTGTCTCTGGTAATCTGCCTTTTACCTAGAAGGGCTCCTCAGCAAGTGGCTCTCCTGTGTACGTTGTGATGCTACACAGCTCGTTTCTGAAACCCTTCTTGTTGTGTAAGCCCTGTGGTTCTGGGTATAACTACCTGGTATGAAGGAACAGCTCCTGTATGTGTTGAACAGTGGTTACTGCTTGCATTTGAGCACATTTATATTGAGGGTCAATCTACTGGCAGCAAACCAACCACTGAAGAGGGATGAATTCCAGAATCCGAAAGACATTGTCCATAGCAGGAGGTTTGCAGCTATCAGACAGAAAGCACCAGCGTTCTCTTTTCTGAAGTTCCTCTGTTCTTGATGAAAACCAATAAAATCCTGCAGAACATAGTTCATTAAGATTTTGTTGTCTGGGATCTCTGGTGAGGTACACCAGCTGTGTGCCTTCTTGTTTGCCTGAGTGAGTTGTAAGTCATAGAAATATGTTGGGAAACAGTTTGCAGGGGCACCTATTTTAATACCCAAGTTTGATCTCTTCTAATCTGTCACTCTCCCATTAAAAAACATTTCTGAAACTTAGTCAATCAAAAATATCCTGAGAACATCCTGGTGGTTGATTCAGTAGGAGCTTGTGAGTGGAGGGAAACCAGCTTGGTTTGCACAAAATAGCATTTGGTGGTAAAGCCCCACTTTTGTTGGTGGCTGGGACAAGGATGAGCATCTTCCACCTGCTCCTGTTTCACGCTTTAATTTGTCATTAAAGAGTTTTTATAAACATGGTCTCTGTGTTTAAAATCTTCTCTTTCTCATTTCTACCCATCTGTCAAAGATAGCGTAGAGAGTTTTTACTTGCTTTTTTTTTTTTTTTTAAATATATTGCAGCTAGCTAGGGCACATAGAGTTGTATATGCAGTTCTAAAATAGTATCTGCTAGCTGAATGCCTGGAAGTAATACCTCTATTTGCCTCAGGCATTTCATCTCTTAGAGTTTGGCTGGATATACAAACGAGTTCCTTTTTCTGAACTTCTATATTTAGCTTATTTAGGCTTTCTTTATGAGAAAAATGTCTCATCTCACAGACGTTATGGTTTGCAAACTAAATTGTGAATGTAGAATTCTTGTCTTAGGAGAAATAACAAAAAGTGTTGACTGTTGCATACAAAAGTGGCTGCAGCGGGACCCTGTGACATGTCCTACAAGTCACTCTTGGGTTTTAGCTGTGCTTTGATTGCAATAATTAGAATCATATAATCATTAAGGTTGGAAAAGACCTCTGAGACCATCAAGTCCAGCCATCACCCAACACTCCCATGACCATCAAACCATGTCCCCAGGTGCCATATCTACATGTTTTTTGAACATCTCCAGGAATGGTGACTCCACCGCTTCCCAGGGCAGCCTGTTCCAATGCACAGTTATAAACTGCAGTCCTTGATCCCTTTTAAAGTTGTGTCAAAAATAGTTGCACTTTTCAACACTGCAAAAATGCCTATAAAATTTCAGTGTTTGGATTTCACTGTCTGTTTCCTGGTAGTCACAAATCTTCAAACCTTTTAGAGGCAGATTTCAGTTATTATTTTTGCAAGCTAACAATGCTGTATATTGCAAATAGGCAGTTTTTTTTTTGAAAATAGAAAATAATTCAAAAACCTCACAAAAACACCCTTACACCACAAACTTACAATGGGTTTGTTTTCTCCCTGTTTGATTTTCTTATTTGTTTGTTATGCTGTTCACAACCTTACAAGCCAACATTTCCCTATTCTGTCACAGATTGCATACAGCACAAACCATAGCAGAAAAAAAACCCCTAAATTCTCAGGTCTCAAGGTTTATCTATTGCCACTTAATTGCATAGATTAATTTATGGTGGCCTCGGTAGCAAGGAGTTGTCACCACAGTAAGCAGCAGCACACTGGGGAAAGTGCCCATGTTCTTGCAATAGAAGACCAGACACCATCCCACATGGTGTGGCCTAAGGCAGGCTCTGTCTTGCCCTATGTGTTGGAGTGCACTGCACAACTACTCAAGTCAAAATGAACTCTGCTGCTCACACTCTTTAGTTACAAAGGACAGCTCAGTGTGTTTAACTTAGCTGGAACTGCAATTTAACAAATGCTGCTGATGAGCCTCTTGTCCTTTCACAGTGAAATATTTGTAGTCCACCTCTTCAATGAGAACTATTCCCTCAAATAAAAGTCAAGTGCAGCAACAGGAATAAATCCAGTAAACAGCTTAAAAAAGTAAAGTCCAGCTAGGTGAGTAGATGGGAAGTGTTCATACTTAATTTACTTTAAAATATTTTTACTTGTGAAGCTAAGTCCTGTGCAGCTGTTTGAAAATGGATGGAATTCAGTTCTAAACCAAACCACTTGGATAGCAGACACAGCTATGGTTTCTGCTGCATCTGTGCCAGCAGAGCCCTTGGGTTTGTATTGCAAACACTCTTTACTAATTTGTGTTTAGCCTTTTGGCTTCTGGGAAAAAAAAAATGCTCCCTTTTTGCTATCCAGCTGATTGTGACACAACCTCATGATTTATCTTCAAGTTTGTATTTGTGATTTGCTGTCCATTCCTTTCATAACTCTGCAGCTAGGGTTGGCAGTGGGATTGTACAGCTCAGCCATGTATTGTTAATGCAACATAATGCTCACCAACTGCACCTCTGCTGCATTATCCAGCGCAGCTGGATGATAATGCTCGTGATTCTGATTGCTTCTTGTACACAGATGTCCTTTTAAAAGGTACTTGAACTCCTGATAGATTTCCAAATATTTCCAATTGACAGCCTCCTTACAAATACCCATTTCAGGGAATGAGGGCCAACATTTCTGTAATCATGTTTGGTCATTCACATAGCCATGACATTTGAATATAATGAGGAAAACTGATCGTGCTCAAGCACAAACATTAATTGGAAGCAAATGCTGAAAAGATGTTTTCATAATGAATGGATCAATATTTAAGTAGTTTCCCAACATTTTAATATAAAAAATGTTTTGGGATCTGCCAGCTCACTTGGTACTCTTGGATAGTACCAGGGAAGCTGCACATATTCAATGGCTTTAAGTAGCACTGTTACTCAGCACGCCCCTTGAGATCCTATGCATTTTAGAAGCAATTACTTGCTGCCTTTTACAACCTTGGCAACAAGTGTCAGAGCAACTGCTGGTTTTGTCAAGAGAAAGTGCTGTCCTGTAGTTCCAAGGGACACCTGAGGACACCACTCATGATAACAGAATGAGGACCTCCAGCATTTCATGGAGCGCTGACTATAGACCCATTTACAGCCCAGCTCAGTAAAATGTCCCTACCCTAGTAGGATGTGTATTTGGAGTGTTTTCAGCGTTTACACAATGAGAAGCCAAATGTGGACTTTGCTGCATGGGGCTTTCCACTGCTTTGTTTGCAGTTCCCTAGATACACGTTGTTCTATGGCACAGCAGTGTCTGAAACATGAAATAAAGCAAAGCGGAGCTGTAAAATTTGCTTCCATCTGCACATTACAGTTCTAAAGTGGTTAAAAATAAAACACTATCTAGTTAGAAAGCAGAGCTACTGAGAATCCGTTCAAGATTCTGTAAGTAACAGTACATAACTCATGGCAAGTCATGTGCAGTTCAATCAATCAGTGTTTCATTTCCCATTATACTGTTGGCATGACAAAGCAGGGACATCTTGCCAGGGTTAATACTCCAGCTCTCTTATTCACGTCTAGAAACTGGTTCATATTGGCCATAGGAGTGTTTTACATAATATTTGCATCTTGCATTATTATCCAGTTCTGAATCTGTGGCAGGCTACCATATCTTCTCTATTTTGCTCCTGCAGGTTTTTTGCTTTCTCCCAAGGCTGTGCACAGTTAGTCTTCCTTGCTTTTTATATGGAAAATACCTTGTTTTTCCAGAGAGCTTGATCTTGCTCATGCTTTTCTGTATTATTGTTTAATTTTCCTTCCTTGTGAAAAGGAGGTATTGCTTGGAGAGTTCCCAGAAGCCATGGCTGCCATTTAAATTCTGTATTTTTGTCTTTCCTGTTGTGGGACGTTTTAGAGGGTGTTTGGTAGGAGGGAGGGAAAAGAATGAAGGAAAACTTAATCTTATTTTGGGCAGGGTATCTCTACAAGCATTTAAGGAAATAAATTATCCTATGTTCAAGCATCCCACCAGGTCTTAATTGACTCTCTAGGTAAGTATATATCGTGCAAAGGAAGCATAATCATGTTTCTCTTTGAAAAAAAAAATCGTAACACCTAACATTATTAAGGTGTACTATAGATTATTTTCAATAAAAATAGCTTTATTTTCTTTAAGATGACCACAAAAGTAACTTTTTTTTCTATTTCTGTTTGCCTTGTGTAGATGTATTATGATAACGGTAGTGCTGTAGTTGATGACAGTGAGGTATAGTACCTCCTCCTTCCTTAAAATATGTCCACAGTCAGTGTTTTCAACCTTTAGCTTATACATAAGTCTCATGTGTGATTATCTAAGAGAAAATATGGTGGCTAAATGCACACATAAGTAGAAAATACCTTAAGGTATAGAATTGCGTTTGGATTTTCAAAAAATTCAAGTGAGATCTCTCAATGGAAGCTTTTAGAATAACTAAATAGCCAAAGAATTAAAAAAAAAAAAAAATTACTTGTAGATTGATAAAAGATATATAACAGAATAAATAAATAAATAGTTTATTTTCACCGAGGAGGGACACCGCTAATATGTGCCGGAGAAATCTCATTACCTGTTCATAAATAACCTCAGGAAGGGGTGGCAGTAGACAGGAAGAATTTACTGAATATAACATTATTGTGGTAGTGAAAATTAAGGTGGCTGTGAAGAGGTATACTGGGATCTCAAAATAGCAAACGTTTAAAGGTTCAAATGATAAATGAAGCCCATGTTGATAAGTGTAAAGGACTGGAGAAAGCTGTCCTAATCTGCACATGTAACGTGGAGGGCACTGAAGTAGTGGTTATTACTTCTGAGCAATTTTGGCTAGTTTTGTGACCATTATACACCTTGACTGTTAGGTACAGTTCTGCCACCTTTCCCTTCTCAGAAAGAGGGATGAGGAGCCCAACAAGGCTTACTGCATTTTTTGAAGCTGTTCCATAGAAGGAATGACTAAGTAGACAAGAAGTCTTCATCTTTGAGCAGAGAGAGCTGAAGTAGTATGAAATAGGAAATCTGTAAAATAATAAGTAGAAAACAGGCAGTGAGTAGAGAAGGATTAGTAAATGTTTCTTCAAGTGGGGAGAATATTTGGAAGTGGTTTTAAACCCAAAAAGAAACAGTCTTTTTTCTCCAGTCCCATAATTAAAATGTGTGACTCACTGCTCAAAAATGTTGTGGATACTAAAAATTTAGTTTGCTTAAATACAGTATTACAAAAACAGGTTCATGGAAGAAAATACTGGAAGAGGCTGTGAAGTACGTGGACCTGCTGGAGCGTATCCAGAGAAAGGACACCAGAATGATCCGAGGGCTGGAGCAGCTCTCCTACGAGGACAGACTGAGAGAGTTGGGGCTGTTCAGTCTGGAGAAGAGAAGGCTCCGAGGTGACCTTATTGTGGCCTTCCAGTATCCTAGGGGGGCCTACAAGAAAGCTGGGGAGGGACTTTTTAGGCTATCGAGTAACGACAGGACTAGGGGGAATGGGGCAAAGCTGGCAGTGGGCAGATTCAGGCTAGACATGAGGAAGAAGTTCTTCCCCAGGAGAGTGGTGAGACCCTGGGATGGGTTGCCCAGGGAGGTGGTTGAGGCCCCATCCCTGGGGGTCTTTAAGGCCAGGCTGGAGGAGGCTCTGGGCAGCCTGATCTAGTGGGAGGTGTCCCTGCTCATGGCAGAGGGGTTGGAACTGGGGGATCCTTGTGGTCCCTTCCAACCCTGACAGATTCTGATCTGTTTTAGCAGAGGACTTTAGAGCCCTAATGGCTCAATGGTTGGACTTGATGATCTTGGAGGTCCCTTCCAACCTAAAGGATTCTAGGATTCTATGATCTGGCTCAGGCAGTCTGAAGGGTTTGCTGGAGGAAAGGTGAAATAGACTTGCTGTGGTTTTATATTCTTCCCCTAGGTGGTCAGTGTCAGATATGTGCCATGCTGCATAGACCTTAGGTCTGAGCAAGGACGGCAGAGTCACGTCATCAGTAAAACATCAGTACAGTACAGCAGTGGCTGAAAACCCCAAACTCTACTACTTTATACAGATTAAAATAGGAATTGTGCATGTTCTGGGGCTATTCATGTAAGTGGAGTATTTGGCTGAGTAGCTGTTCTCAAGTGCTGTTCTGAATTGCCCTGACTCCTTTACAATACAATACAATTCAGTTGTACAATTTAGTACTATAGAGCTAAACAGCTAATGCCCTCCCTCAAGCTCCTCCACCTCTGTATGGAACTGTGTTGCTCTAGCAGAGGTGCTCCTGCCTGTTACAGAAATGGGAAGATTGTCCTTTGCCATAGAGCATGCTTTAGTTTTGTGGAAATACCGCAGTGAGCTTGCTGCCATTGCTTACACACTTTTTTTCCACAAACACTCTAGCAGATTACAGAGCTCTGATTGTGAGGGCAGAGATAGTGATTTCACTGGAAGGCAGTGAGGTATGCAAAAGCGATGGGCTTTTGTTTCCATGGCCCCTGTCAGTGAGCAGATGGGCTGCTGCTTCTCATACTAATTGGACTACTTCTGTCAACTGTGGCTTTCTTCCCAAGCATTACTGCATTGGCTTTGAGGCTAGAACTCACAAAGAGATGGTTTACCATGACCAGGTGGTCTAGGGAAGTGCAGCTATCGAGGTGTTGAGTGGATTTTTTGTTTGTACATGTCTTCCTGTTTGGACATCCAGTAGCCTCAAAGACTCCAGCTGGAGTCCGAAACTCTTAACTCATGCTAATCATCTTGCAGGTGTCCTAGGCAGATGGAGATGTCATGGAAGTGCTTTTGAAGTGCTCCTCCCTGTCTAACTACCATCATTTCTACCTTTTCAACATTCTGGTACAGTAGCTGAGCTCCTGCCATCACAACCAGACAAAGGAGCCTTGGGAAAGCCATGAGAGGATGTAGTCTGTAATGGAGAGGGCAAAAAACACATGAGCTTTGAGCAAATGTTTTCTATTTGCTTGGAAAGTCTGCTACCATGCCATTAAGGAAATGAAGATTCTAATTTTGTAGCAGAATTTCTGAAAGACAAATGAATAAGCTGTTGGCCAGATACTGCTGCATATCAAACCATCACTATTTAGACACTGATCTACCTTGCAAAGGCTATGAGGAATTCTGCTACACTGTATACAAAAATACCTTCACTCCAATAAAAGCAGAGCTTAGCTAATAGGCAGGGGGGTGCTCTACTGCTTTAAAATACATGGTCTGTGATGCCTTCTGTATGCAATGTGGTGATGGGGTCTTTTTTCATACTATCAGTCTATTAAACTTCAGAAGTAGTCCAAAGTAGTTTGGGAATTTTTTAGCACAAAAAATATTATCCAACCTGTTGAAACTGCATTTTCAGGATCAAGTATTTCTTCAAGAGTTTTCAGGAGACTAAGCTTTCGACATGTAATTTAAGGGCAATATGAGAGTTGGATACAGATCTTTCCCTGCACTCCTTAAGAGCAGCAGAGCTAGCTGGGCATGAGAGCACCTTCCAAGGAAGCAGAGGATTGAAATCTAGCACCTGAATTAGTCAGAAGAATGTCCTCTGTCCTTGTATCCCACATCTCAGCTACTGCCCTGGGTGCTATAAATTTACTTTTTGTTGTTGTGGCTTTTGCATAAGTACTGAATTCCTTATGGAAAATGCAGACAACACAGTTGTGTGCTAGTTGAGTGGTAGGAAAGTGGGAGAGTCCCCTATTCATATGTAACTGCTAATGCAGTGCAGGACTGCACTAGCAGAAGATGGCCCATACCTAGTCTGGGATAAACAGGTAGTTCACTAATAGGCATCACACAACTGTGAGATGGAGAAGTGGTGATGCTAGGACCTGAACTGGTGCCAGCTCCACCATGCAACCTCTTCAGCTGTTCACAGCTGTGAGACTGCTGCATTTATACATCTCCATCTTATTGTCTTCTGGAGTGAGACTCTTTTTAAAAACCTATTTACTCTTCACAGGACAGGAAGAAAGCTCTAACAATTGTTCTGCCTCATGTGTTAAGTTGCACTTATACTGAATTCCAATAGAGAAATCAAATCATCAGCCTGCATTTAAAATTCTGGTTCTACCTTTTATTGAGTGTGGCTGTTATAATATCCTTTCTTCTCTCTCTCTCACACAGCGGGAGCTTCTTACAGTGTATTTCACTCCAGCATCCTGGAGAATGCTGACCTCCTGACCTTACTTAAACTGTGTTGTTCAGTAAGACTTCATTCGTTTCTCTGTTAAATGAGATGAGCAGCAAGCTGCATGCATGGCCCACATCCTTATGGAAGAATTAGGATTGTACCATAGCCCTGCACAGTCCTGGCAGCTTTAGCTGATAAATGTGCAACGACAGGACCAGTTTAGGAACCTTTATTTTATACATTCCCAGAAGATATTGCAGCTGTAAGAATATGATGAGGAAACCTGTGATACGAATAAATACTTGCCTGTGATATGAATAAATTTGGAGAGCATTCTACATGTCAGACCCCTGGTAACATGCCACCCAAGGAAGCTGTGCAAACACAACTCTACTAGCATTGCTGGAACAACTGCAATAGATCATTTGACAAGAAATGCCTTTTTGTCATTCATTAATCATTAAGTCCCATTAATATAAATAAAAGATCATGTCTTGTTACAAATAGGTGAATGAAATACAGAGTATTGAATAAAATGTTTCTCGCAGAGAGGGGGATTAATGGGTTCATAATTTGCAGGAATACAATGAACTTTACTTGTCCTGAAAGGATTTTTTTTTTTTTTAATTTTTAATTACAGGAGGAGGGCTCGATATGCCAAAGGGCACTGGTTTTGTGTCAAATATGCAGGTAGTCATGGACACAAACAAGGATGTTGTCTTGTGGTTACAACGGGATATGATTTTTCTATGCTTCCAACTCTCCAAATGCCTTCAGAAAGCTTTTTATCTTTTATTTTCCTACAGGCTCAGGAAAAAGTAAATATGCTACCCCTCTTCGCTTTTTTTGCTTTTCCCTTCTTTTCTGTTTTGTAATCTTCACTGCTATTTGAATTGCTTTAGTACCCAGACAGAAAAATGAGAGATTTTGTCTAGACAGGAGATCTTTACTCTTTCTGAAGACAGTTATTTAAAGCAGAGCGTTAGAACAACATTTATCAATGCTATTTGCACTACACGCCCAGTCTAGGCAGAACCAAAACTCTTCTTTTCCTCACCCTTCACTTAGGACCAGGGTAAAATACAGTCCCTCTCCATGAGTGCTTACAGTCCGGTTTAAAATGTCGTTCACAGTGCTGTTGTAAAGCTCATCTTTCTCTATATAGCCTTAGGCTGCTGCCACCATGCATGGACATGTCTTCAAAGGCTCCTGATTTAAATTCCCCCCAGTGTATGCCGGCTGAGAACTGCTGCATGGAAAGCCAGTGAATGCCATCCTGACTCTGAGCACTCTCTCATGGTTAGCTCACGCCAATACTTGAAGCACAACCATTACAAGATTATATTTTGGGACTGATTTATAAAACAGGCATCTCTTTTGGGAACATCCACTACATATGGATGATTTTTTTTTCATGGAAGCTAAGTGAGATGGATGGATATAGCCAGCTGAGTCTCTCGGTTATAGTGTTCAATTTTTCTGTTTACTTGAAAACAAACACACTACTCCTAATTATTGTTTTCTTAATGAGGGTAATGCAAGCAAAGCGGTTTTGATGTACATTGTATCAAAGCAGATGTTGAGAAAGCTCTGATGTGTAATAGCATGAGAAGGCAGGATGGCAAACAAACCTATTAGTCTTTCAATAGCATGAAAATTATTGTAAGAGATAAGGGGAAAGAATTTGAGTAGGGTGTTGGGAAATAATGAATTGCAGTATCATTGTAAAGTATAGAAAGGTGTATTTTCAGAGGAAAAAATGCTTAGAAGCTAGGAGAACTGAACATCTGAGGAATGTTCAAAAAAAGACGGATACTCTCCGAGTGAAAGAGTTGCAGAGTTTAGTTAATGGGAGAAGCCAGCCAGGGATATTGGCATGTAATGAGAAACTTGCCTGTAAGCTACATCTTGGGTTGATTTACATCCTGTGCAACTTATTTAACTTACTAGGATTTCATGGAATGTAAATTAGACCAAATACCATCTCCTGATGTTACTTGAGATAGATTAGTTGGGTTAGAGATTTGAAGTCTTTTACTGAACTTGATAAGAAGAGCAATAGGAAAAAGGGGACTGATCACCTCAAGTGGGGATAGAGATGGTTTGAAGCTGCAAAAGAGATGTTGAGTTCCTAGGACAGAAATACCACCGTACAAAAAGCTCAGTGTTGGGAGCCTTCCAGTAGCTGGATGAAGGCAGGTGAGGCCTTCTGAAAGTCAAGGGTCACTAGAGTAGTAGCCAGAAACATGAGAGGAAGGTGCAATGTGCTGATGGTTATTTGGAATACTAAAGTGTCTGCTTGTAAACTAGAAAATACTTTAGTTGTTTTGGATTTTTTTTTTCTAATGAGTGTGTGCTGAAGGCAAGTAGAAGGGTCAACACATATAGGCCAAATTATTGCCTGCTGTATATTTAATATGGAGCAACAGAATTTCACTGCTTCCAAGTAGGCTTTGCAGATCTACACTAATCCAGGTTTGGGACTCAGCCTTTTGTCTATATATTTTTCTCAAATAGTACATGGTTAGACAACAGACTTGAAAAGATAGTCAGGAAAACACACCAGAATATTAATGTACTTATAGGAATGATTTCTGTATTGCCTCTCAGAGGAATTTGGGAGGAAAAGGTGGCAAATTAAAAAAGTGATTACTATATTAATTGAAAAACCCCAAACCACCACCCCAAAACCTGGAGCTGCATACCTACCAAAAACCAGCGATGTTGTGGAACAGAATCTGAAGCACTGAAAACTGTGATGTAAACACAAGTGTAAATCTTAAGGCCAGTGTAGAGTGACAGTTTAGTCAATAGCAGGTGAAAAATCAAAATGAAAGTGCTGTGAACATCACAATGAGGCAAAATAATAATATACATTTATCTAGTACTTAACACTTCTAAATTGTACTGCCATTAAATAATGCAGAAAGTTACATCGATCTTAGATCCATGGAAAGAAATAAAGGGTGTGCCATATTTCTAGAGACTCTATAGCTGTGCCAAGCTGTTATTAAACTGGAGGGCTGCTTTAGAGAAACACTGTGACTAAAGAATTATGGGTAATTGAAATAAGAGGGAATGAGTGCTTTCTCTCTGGATTTAATAAAAAATTACATACCTGCAGAGGTCAGACTGGGCAGCCCTTGGAATACAAACTAATTGGTATTTGAGACTGAAATGGACTTAACTGGAGTGTTTAAGAGAATAAAGCAGCGAAAAACAGATGTATTTCTGAAGGAACAAAAATAAATATTAAAAATAGCTTTAATGATATTTAAGGAAATACACTGGTAAAGAGCAACCATCATTGTAAGATACCCAGTTTGTGCTTTCACAGAGGCCTCTCCCTGAGAGCCCCAGCACCCCCGTGGCCCGCTGGGGGCCAGGAGAGCTGTGCACCCCAGAGCAGCCCCATGGCCCCAGTGTTTGTGGAACACCACCTGAAAGCCATGGGTCAAAAAGACCACCTTCTGCAGACTGTATTATGCCTTATGTACTCACCTCCTGACTTAACTGTTGGGGGGGGGAGAAAAATCTGAACAACAGGTTGATAATTCGTCCAAGTAATTAGAGATATGACTGCTGTTCTTGGGGCTGATTCTTTATAAAAAGTTGAATGTATGCCTAGAGGGTTTTCTGGATACAGTCATAAAGTTCATTCGGTCTCAAACTTGAGAAATACATGGGGATAAAATGACAGTAGGTGACAGCTCTTAGGTCCTGCTTGCTTTCTGACGTTGCCAGTTGACTTTGTTACAGGAGCAGGGACTAAGGCACAACCCAGGTTCTCAGAAAACAGCCCGTGTTCAAAGTGCTGGGGTTTTGTGGTGAATTTGTACTTCATAGCCTTAGACAAATTTATTTTTGTAGCTGCCATGTGTGAGGGCTTTTCATAATTGCCACCTGTAGAATGAAAGGCAATTCAGGCAAAAATGTGCACGCTTGCAAATTTTAGAAAATATGGTTATAAAAATTCATAAGAACTTTATGCAAATGTTCCATCTACAATAGAAGGGATAGATTCTAATATCACACATGATGCACAGTAACAGATTTTTCTTAGGTATGTTGCATCTGAGATTGGAATCTGTCCCCAAAATGGGTTATTGGGGTATGAAAGAGCCAATGATGAGGAAAATCAAATTTCACTGAGGTTGTTGTTTTTTTTTTTTTTTATCCTTAGTATGTAAGATTTGGCTTTCAGCATAGTTCTTGATATTTATAATTTATGAGGAGAATTGGCAATAAAAAGTACAAAATGTAAAAAAAAATAAAATTTCCTCCTCAAGAAAGTCATACCATCAAATTAGGATAAAAGAAGTGGTCTCTCTACACCCAGTTGTTCTGAGCAGCTAGCAAATTTTGGCTGTGTGAAGCCTTACCTGAGGCAAACAACAGTGACTCCCTTACCAGGGGGATTCCCCTGCGGTGGTGTAATCAGCAGGATAGTTCTACTGTTGTGGAGGGTGCCTGCAAGTTAGTTTACTCTGCAAATCCTATTATCAGCAGCAGTGTCTTCATCTATTGATGTTCCTAGCTTTATTCTCTTTATTTTCTCCTATATTTAGATAGTGCCTTTTGTTTTTTTCTCTTTGGGGAAGAGGTAAATGAGATTTGGATACGAGCCATACTTACTCTGGAAAAATCACCCTGCAGTGTTGATTTATATGCAAACTCTTGCCCTGCAGCTGTTCAACAGCTATGGAAGGCTAGGAGGGAAAAGGCTACACAGCTTCTCTCCTTCTTAAATGATAAATTTATGGCTCTTGTCTTTAGTTCACAGTGACTCAGGTTGAAGCAAGAGAAGTTGGTATGGGTATCCCATTGTCACCTCCAGAATAACCCAGCACTGGCCAGGTAAGAAACTTCATTTGGATAGCAGAGACTTGATTTTCTAATGCCATGGGAAGATGGGGGTGTAGTGAACCCAGGTTCTATGCACTGACCAGGGGCAGAGCTGAAGCAGCCCTGGCAGCTCTCCACAGTTACAAAGCCCCTTGTGACTCCAGACTTCTTCAGTATTGTGTAGCATCTGCATCAGGGCTTCCACGATTTTACATTTAAGAGAAGTTTCTTGGAATGCTATTTACAGTGCAACGGGTGGCTGATGTTTTAAAGTGCAGAGTGTTCCTAATGACTTCCATGGGAATTACATGACAATGAGGCTCTTTGTCTAAATGGCTAGGTATGAAGGAAAGGACCAAACCCTTCAAAGTGAGATGTTTGTTGGATCGTTGTTGTACCCATTTTATTTCTGAGCTGAACATTTTTTTCATTCAATGCGCAGTATTCTTATTCTATTGCAAAACAAAGGGCTATTAACACAGACAAATTCTAATAGCAGATTAACACATTTAGCCTTTGGTAAAAACACAAAAATGGTCACTGCAAATGTTTTCCTAATCTACATCTTTTCACTTGTTTCTGAGAGCAATACCCTTGTGTTAGTGATGCTTCTGAGACCAACTGAGAGAAGCTATAAATCCTTATAACTCACAAGTGAAGCAATAAAATCTCAATGGCAAAATGTTTCAATGGCAAAAAGATTGATGTTAGATGGTGCTTTTCTAAAGTTTACCAGGGACAGAAAACATTTCAATGGGAAAATATTTGCTTTAGATTTTTGTGTCTGACTGAAGCAAGCATCCAAGCCTTTTCTCTCCTGACATTCTGCTTATTGCAAAGTTAGGTGTATGTGTACTTTAGTCAGTGGGCTACACCTGGAATTGTGTCTCTTACTCATCCCAAAACATGCAACAGCTTTAGCCAAGTCAGAATTTCATCTTTATTTTCCTCTCAGTGATCTCAGGTTTTCACCTGGTCACCCAATTTTGACTTAGGACCACAGCGTAGGATTTAATACGTATCCCTACCCCTATCGTTGTCCTTTCAGCTGGGACTTTTGGTGCCTAGGGTCCTTCAAACAGAGGTTCCTATGGCAATAGGGAAAATGTGATTGTTAATGAAGCAGCCTAAAGGTAAGTCCTTCCACCTGCTACTAAAGATAGAAACTGCTTTTCTGTGGAGGTAATGTTGCTACATGATTCTCCTATCAATTTGCAAATGCTTTGCCTTCAGCTTTTCTTTAATTTCCCATGCCATTCAACCCTGGTATGTTGTGAAAAATAGAACTGATACCTTGTTTTGCCTGTGCAAGGCTGGAGCCACACTTCCTCTTCGGGCTGATTAGAGCTCAAAACAGGGATGCTCCCTCTGGCAGTGGACTCTTAGAAGCAGCAGCTGAGTAATCCTCCAGATGATGGCTTTGCCATTGTGAAAATTTTTGAAGCCAAGACAACCTGTGTAGTTGATGGGGGAATGAGGACTACAGCAGTCAGTACTTCACTCACCCCATCCAACCACCAGCAGTAGGATCTTTTCCAGGGCTCAGTTCCTCTTCTGCTCCTTCTGCCCTTCTCTGTGGCCCTGCTTTGCCTCTTCTTGTCAGAGCAGCAGAGCCTGGTTTTCTCTGCAGCAGTGGGAAGCATCCAGCTGGCTCTTCCTCCTCTCTCTGCACCTGGGCCCTTCAGCAGCAGCCCTGAGCACTCAGCTTCAGCCTTTCAGGTTGTGTGTGCAGTACTGGAGCCAGCGAGGCTCCTCATGTGAGGAAACATTCTCCATCAGGTCTTGTAGCTTGGTGCTGAGGCATGTTCATGGCAGATTGAATATGTAGGGAGTTTAGATAACAAATATCTATATATAAAAAAAAAAAAGGCAAAAAATAAGCTCACTTAAAAGCATCTTTCATATTTGAGTTCTCCAGGTATCTAGCCTGCCATTTTTCAAGCTTTTCTTCTAGACTATGGTGATACTTGAGTGTCACGGAATTGCAGCAATTAGATTATTTTTAGCAAGAAAAAAATATTCTGTCTTAATTTTATACTTCAAACTGACTACAACTTTTTGCTTTAAAAAAAAGATCTTCTATTAAATTCATGTATGGGATGTATTTGTGTTAATAAATAGCTAGATAGAAAAGTTTATACCAGGAAGCATCACACCAGCCTTATTTTATCTTGGGAAAGAGGTACTATTTTTTCACTTTAAATAAAAAATAAAATATGACAAAGTGAATCCTGAGGGGGATACTAAGGCTTTAATCAGGGAAAAATCCTATTGAAATCAAATTCTTATGGACTGGCAAAATGGCAAAGTGCATGCTGGTATCTGTAGAAAAATTATTTAAGGCTAACACAAATTTATTGAAAGCATCTGCTCCTCTAATTAGCATGCTGGGTATTTATCATCTTTACTTGTTCAAAATGCCAGATTGTTTCATTACAACAGGAGGTTATCATGATGTAGAAAAGTTCAACCAGGACTAAAAAGCAGCTGTCATTACTGATTTTTTTAAAAAATTAAACATTAAAATTAAATAAATTTTTGTGTGTTTCGTTGTAACAATAGAACTAGTAGTACTAGTAGGTTATATGTCAAGTACAATCTCTTCCAACAAATCATGAAGTACAAATCTACAAAAGTAATTTCATGTAATAATAAAATTTCAAACTTCTTCCTAATTGTAAATATCCAAAAAGTATCCATTAACCCCTCTAACTCCTTTCCCAGTGGGGTATTTTGAAAATGTTTTGTTTCTTCCTGACAATGTTTTTACATTGCCTGTGAGATACAAATTCCAGAGCTCAGTCTGTTAATCAGCAGAATCTGTTTACCATGAAATAATGTCATGGCAATCTCTGATTGCAGATAAACACCTTCTCTTGGAGAATTATCATTATTAACACAGAAGGTTCAACTAACATCTGTGGCAGCCACAGCAGGAGTATAGCTGGTTTGATCCCTCTTACTTTTTGTTACATCTTTGTATTATTCTTTACTGTCTCAAATCCTAGACTCTGGCTTTTCAGCCTTTCAGCTATTCGCTGCTATTCGCTGCTCTGAAACATTCTGGACTATTGGATACTTTTGACTGAAGTTGAAAGTAGCTTTGAAAATGGAGATAGGACATTCTACCATTTCAGGCTGCACACCACTTTCTCACCTAGGTCCATGAGGAATGAAACAACGGCTACAGACAGAAGAAAAATGTGGTTCTGCTGAAAAAAAAAAAACCCAAACCTCTGAGAGCGTCCTCACAAAATCCCCACCCCAGACAAAGCGGGCTGAGCCAGGGGCTTGTTGAGATCTGTATCATCTCCATGGTGATTCATTTCAAATCTGTAGGCAAGTCGTATAGCTGTCTCTGGATGAAATTCTCCTTTGTTGTAAGTCCATGAAGCTTCATGTATTTCACTGTGTCAGCTCTGGACTTTACCCACATTCTTTCTCTGGATTATGTCAACCTGGTGAATGGACTCAAGGTTTCCTGCTAATATTAAAGGTTCAGAAGACATTTTGGGCTTTAAAAATTAAAACAAATTACCAAGCTGATAACAAATGATTCCCTGACTCCCACACTGTTACTTTTAAAAATAACAATTTTATTTTGAGTAGGGATATGTCAATCTGACCCTAAATGAGTGCAAATGAGAAAAATTGTTACCGTCAAGCACAAAGCTGTGTTCTGCCATTCTTTAACAGAAAGACAAGGTTGTGCTACATTTATAACTCTTCCCTTCACAGGTCTATCTGTCAGGGATATGATTTCAGAAACTTTCTAACATATGCTAGGTGTTCAGTTTTTTTTTTTCCTTTCTTTCTGGGTTTGTTTTCTTAGAAGAAAAAACCAAATAAATACTCTGTTAGATTCAGTCACCTCTATTCCAGTAAGAAAATTTGTACTTAGTAGCTACTCTTGTTATTATGACTTCTTTGAGCACAATTTGAGATTTTTCTTAACATTCTTCAGTAATCTGGTTTATTTTGAACTATGTTGTTCTAATTTATTGTTCTTTCAGTCAGAGAGAAGGGCTAAAAAGAACTGACTGTGAAAGAGAGGTGGACTGTGATTCTCAGGTGTTGCATTGCTGTTGTACATACAAAATCAACTTTGCTAGGGCTATGCATGGCACTGGGGAACTCTGAATGTTCTTGGGCTATTGCTGTTGTGGTAGGTAATAATGGTGGATACAAGGCTCTTCTGGGGTGAGGGAAATTTATTTCATTGCCTTTCCCAAGAGATCCTGCTTTTGGAAATGGAGCTTAGGGTATGGTGGAGGCAGGAGGCTGTTTTATTCTTTGATGATAGTATCAATTTTATTTGAAATGTTACATCCAACCATTAAAAAAAAATGCCTAATGCAACTGGTAGTGGCAGCACATTGCTAGCACTCTTCTAAAACATACCCTCTGTGAGATACATCCCCTGGTGTGGGAAAGTGGAAAACTGAAGAAAGAGCCAGGTGGCATTTATTTTCTTTTCTTTTTTTTTTTTTTTTAAATACATTCAATTCATGTGAGCTAATGGAAGAAGTGACTGTCCCAGCATTGCCTTCCAACCACAGGTTTCTTGTTCTCAGAGGTCTCTCTGGAATGTGAGAGGGCAATGCAGTGCAACTTGCTAAAAGCCACTAATTAGAATTGTAATTAATGGATGAGGATACATGAGGAATCTCCTCCACACATGGGACTCAAATACGGCATTTCAGCTACAGTTTCTGTCAGCATTAGGTCCGCCATTAGCCTCCTTTGCCTAGAAGTAGAACAAATGTTCTCTGTAGAACTCATGGAAAAGCATTTTCTGTGCAGCTGCGTGGCAGCTTGAAGGGAATTGGATGATCAGACTCAACTCTTTCTGCTGCTGCCAGAGGAAATGAAAGTTCAGGGACCATACAGTAGGGCTGTGCAATGGAGAAGGGCTTTTGAAAGCAGGGAAATCTGCCTTTCAGGGAGAATAAGATTTGTAACAGGAGGGACTGAGTAGAAGTTCGGGGAGAGAAATTCTGGGTAGCTTGCCATCATTTAGAGGACGTTTCTTCAGCAGATCCCAGGCCCTTGAACCAAAGTTTGAAGGGAATGAAGGCACTGCTTGATTCCAGCCCAAAAGAACTGGTGGCAGGAGGGCAGGAGGGCTGCACGTTCTGAGAGTGAGCAATGCCTTGAAGAGGTGCAACTCCTAGCAAGATGCACTACCTGGATTTGAGTGTAATTCTGGGAGGAGGAGATTGTGGCTCTGAACTGGGTGGTAGACAGTTCATTGACAAATTCACGTAGGAAATAAAAACTTGCTGCAGGGGAAAAAAATAAATGAGGCTGTATGCTGCATAAGCCTTGGCTAAAGTGCTTCCACTGTAGGAAAATAAAATTGGAGTAGTAGTTAACTTAATCCATTACTAAAATGTGTCATTTTTATTTTCATACATTGCTTGCTTCTTCTCAACATCCCCCAAAATACTGCCAATATTGGCAAGTTAAAAAAGATTATTAAATATTTGCACAGTTTCTGTGTATTCCTAATACTTCAGAATATTCACCTGACTGACAAACTAGTGAATTCAGTCAGGACAATGATCAAAGTTTTATGAATGCAGCAGTTAGGTGAGATTTGGGACAGTTTGGCTAAAAATTGCCCTGGGAATCAATAATATCTCCACTCTGAAGGATTTGCACTGAACGTGCTTGTGATGCTTGAAGCAAGACCACGACCTAACAGGGCTAGAGGAGGGGAACTCCAAAATAAGGACTGAATGGAAAGATTGTGTTATCTGTCCTGTGTGCTACTGGTTTGGTGAGGGCTTGTTAAGCAGTAGGCAGGGGTTGGCAGTGCTCCTGCAATTCAGCAAGCAGTGCACCAGGTGGAAGGCAATTAAGCAGCACAGTGTAACTATCAACTGAGATAAGCAGTCAAGCCCCAAATGCCTCATTTTCAGCAGTGAACTAATCTTAATATTGTCTCTTACAGAACTGCTGCTTTCTTGAATTTTTTACTTTTCTTATTTAGGAAAAAAACTAGCATTGAATGCAGCAGTGCACTGAGTCTGATTTGTTCCAGTTCACAACTGCAGCCCTTCTAGATTCAGAGGGTAACTTTCTTCTCAGAGACCTCCTGTTATAACATCACATCTTGCCTTACTGCCATGTAGATGTTTGGATCAGTGCTCGGGTGACCGTGTAACAGTATAGAATCATGGAATCACCATGGTTGGAAAGGACCTCTAGGATCATCAAGTCCAACCACCATAATCTTTCCAAGCTGTGGGGGAGGTTTTGTTCTGTTGCATAACGGTTTTCTGATGGAAAACAGTTCACATGTTTCATAGAGACACACTGCTTCTGTTGCCTTGATGATAAGACAAGAGGAAATGGCCTCAAATTGTGCCAAGGGAGCTTTACATTGGATATTAGGAAAAATCTCTTCACCAAAAGGGTCGTCATGATCTGGAACATGCTGCCCAGAGAAACGGTGACCTCACCATCCTTGGAAGCATTTAAAAGTCATGTTGATGTGGTGCTGAGGAACATGGCTTAGTGGTAACCTGGAAGTACTGGGTTAATGGTTTGCCTTGATAATCTGAAAGATCTTTTCCAACCTTAATGACTCTATGAACATATGCAAATACCAGAGTGTTGATATGTTACATATTGCAGAAGCTAAGAGCTTCTCACTGTTACAGTTTGAACTATTACCTACAACTTTAAGAACCAAAGCTAAAAGTTCCACAATGTAACACTGCTAAAATTGGTGTGCTTGAGTCTGAAGCTCTGCTGCTTCAGCAAGTAAAAAAAGGTATTTCTTAGACTAAAAATACTATGTTGAACATCAGGAAGTCAAGTTATATCAGCTTAATATTAAATTAATGTTCTTTCATATGCATCATTATCTCCTACCATAAGCTGTGCAGCTGTTCAGGAAATCTGCACTCAGTCTATATTTTGTGACATCTCTTGTACTGATGTTTTATCAAAAAACCCACCATGTCTAATCTTGTAGCCATCAATTTAGAATTTCTTACATTTATCTGTTTGTAAATGTATACTTTCCTTATATATTTATTCCAGCAGTGTCATGTATATGTTTTACCAATTACCCACATTTAATGCTCCTTCATGACCTTTATGCATGTGAAGAGCAGTGAAAACATACCTGGGACTTGTACATGTCATGGCTGAGCTTAATCTTTCATGACTGAAAGAAGCTGAACATGGAAGACAGAAAATATTGCAATAATTTCTTCTTATTCGGGAAAATACTGTTCAGCTTGTATTATGCTGGAAAGACTGTTTAGTGCTCTGTAGAGGACTAGCTTCAGCAGCAATCCTCAATTAGCAGCAATCCTCCCTGGGTTTCTCTGTGCCTCTGGTTTTTCTAGCTTATATATGCACTGTTTTTTAAAGTTAAAATGTTGTGCTTCTGGTAAATTATTGGATGTAGTTTCCTGTTAATGGGATTACTCTTGGCTGAGAAAGAAAATGGCTAATCTGCTAAATTTAAAAAAAAAAAAAATGCTAGACACATGACTTTAATCTGCAGAGTTCATTCCATACTGGAAAAAAAAAAAAGTCTTTGAATGCTTGAACAAATATTAGATATATTCAGGCATGGCATGTGTATATGAGATAAGTTTTTTTCTTAGGATGTCAAATCTAACAGTTTTTGAAAATCCTACTATTCTTTGCCTGAAGACTAATTACTCTGAAAAGTATACTTTGAGGCTATTTGGAATTCTTGCCCACTGTCTGTGAATCATGGCATTTTCTACCAGTATTCTCATGTTTTCATCTCTCCAAAAGCTCTAGGGAAAAAGGCAAAACCCATCTGTAGAATTTGACTTCTTCCCCCACTTTATGAATTAACTTCATTAGTTAGAAATGACTTAAAGGTTTGTTAGTGTCCAGAGTTCCTCAGTGTTGAAAAGGTTTGTTTGTTTGCTTCTGGCTTCATTTGTAGTAGAATAATAGCAGAAGGGAAAGTTAGTTCATAAGGGTTATACTTCCTTGCTCTCCCTGACATGTCCTAATTAAGTAAGGGTTGAGACAGAACATCTTCTCTCTGTTCTTTGAGCGGGATCAGCAGCCACATAACTGATAACGAAATGGCATTGACTCTGGTTCTGGAATTAGGGCTCTTCTTATGATAAGAAATGGTCATTTATTCAGGGGATGAGCCAGTACCAACTGCAGCAATATATTTTTCTACATAGACAAATGAACTGTGGAGTAAAGGTTCATTTAAGCAAAGAATATCAAGGATGCAGACAACTGTAAAAGTTATCAAGTACAATGTAGATGAGCAGGAACTGAAAGGAGCTCAGAGAAGTGATGGCATCATAGAACTGATAGCTTTTCAGAAACAAATATTTGTCACAGCTTTAAAAATATTTTTATTGCAGTTCTTAGGTCGCCATATATTTCTTAGCAACCTCTTGCCTGTTATAAATGCTTAGTTCCACTGAAATTGTTAGAAGGTTGGCAAGCTATAAGCACAGCATCGGCCTGGTTCCCAGATGGAGGCAGGCACCTCTGTGTTGTCAGGATGTGGGCATTTCAGAGAGACCTGTGAGGATGGGTGATAACTGGTGGGAATAAGGGTGATGGAATTTGGTCCTGAATTAATGTCTATTGTGGCCTTGAGGGTTTGTGTGTATTGCCAGCCAAAGCTGTTGTTTCTAAGAGCCTGTTTTCTATATTGATTACAAAGATTAATTTTAAACAAATCTGTTCTGTTAGCCATTGTATATCACTGTTTTGCTTTTAATTGTTGTCTAGGCAGCTGATTCTCTGAATTATATTCAATGTATTTTTTTTCTTAACTTCCAAAGTCACTTTTACATACAAGGTGTCTCAGGTTCACTTCATCTGAGAAGCAGGAGATGTAAGTAAAGAGGGGTAAGATAATTCAGCTAATGTTTTAGTGAGAATGTGTCAGAGAGACTAAAGTAAGAGAATGAAATAACTATTTATGTATGGACTGATACATTGACTTCAGATCATGCCACAATTTTTTCTTCATGTAATTTTTAACTTCTTTTTTTTTCTTCTCTTCTCAAAGGACACATTTTTGTGGGAAAAAAAAAAATGAAGGAATGCTGTAGTGCTTTTATTCTGTAATATTAATTTGGTTCAATTAGTATGAATTCTGAGTATACAAATATGTATATTAAAAAGGTGAAAAGATTGGGCTTTACATATTTTTTTGCTTTATAAATCCTTTAAATTCTCCTCTAGTTCTTACCAACTAGCCTCACAGCTGAGGTTTAAATGTTAGCTAATGGTTTTTTAGAAGATAAGGAAGGGTTTAGGTCTAATACAGACAGTAATGAAAACACAGATAAATTACTGAAGTGTATTTTTACTGATAAAGTACACATTTTGTTTTTCTTTCTCTTTGCTTTTTAAAAATCAATCTAGGCTCAGCTAATAGAAACTGTTAAAGTACAAAACTTGGCATAACAGAAGCATTCCTTCCTGGGATAAAAATGAGGTTTTATGATTTATAGCTTTTAGTGTACTATAATAGTATCTTGAAACCATCTGTATTTGGAGAGTTACATGAGATAACATTACAAGCATTCTGGAATCCCAGTCTGTGACAGCCCAGTGAACACAACTGGTCATTGCAGCCAAAATCAGGGGCTGTAGGGAATGAATGAGATGCTGTGTTTCATACACTTTATATTCAAAAGCTGTACACACACTGTTATGGCAAACAGAGAACATAATTTACATGCATAGAAAAGAATTTATTGTTAATCTAATAAAAGATTGATTACTAATCCACATCCACTTATAAAATAAATTAAATAAAAAATATAATAATAAATAAAATGAAAGAATGCCATTTCAGGAGAATGTCCTAATAATGAAACAGCAGTTGGAACTGTTGTGTGCTCCTTACTACCCCCCCTCTTTTCTCTGGTACGTTATGCTTGCCCTTCCACAGTTCCCAGGAATGCCAAGACTGGGTG
>NW_008622234.1:29429-54043 GCF_000691845.1 Merops nubicus
TTCCTCAAGAAGGGAGAAGGTGTTACATGAGCCATCTGCATGCCCTGCTTCTTCATTAAGAGGAGAACTTTGACTTTGTGGGTTTCTTCCACCTTGCTCCTAGGTCAACTAAATTAACTAATGAGGGTCATTTGCTTTTTCTTTCTTTGTGGGTTCCCAGTCTCACCTTATGCACAGTTCCTTCTATATGCCTATGTGTTTTTTGTTCACATTATTGTCCATAAGCCAGTTCCATGGTCACATTACTTTCATGACAGTAATCATCTCTCCGTGATTATATCTCTGGGGCTTGTAGTATCATCCTTTGCCTTTATTTGAAGGACTGTCAATAATTCTGAGAGCAGTTCTGGATATTTTATGAGTGACCAGGGATACTTAATTGTAGCTTGATGTTAACTTTAGGGCATGGCCATAGAATTTAGCATATGGTTCTTTCCTTCAGAGTTGGGTACTGATCCTACCTTCTAGAGGCTATTTCATTTTTAACTCTGTCTTTTCTCTATGGAAATGAAATAAGTAATTCTGTCACCTCCAAAGCCATCCAAAACAAGAAATCCAAACTGAATGGTAAAATACTTGAATCAAATAGTGCAGAACAGCTGCCAAGTTCCCTTATAATTTGTCCTGGTGATCCTCTTTCCTGCATGTTATCTACTTCATGCATAGAGCATGTATGCATGTAACCCCATTGCTACCACAAGTTCTTGGCAGGTCTGTTTTTCTGTATATTAGATTAATGGTGTGAGATTTCTTTCATTACAGTTATTTCAGTAATTTCCTCTTATCTATAATTTTCATTGTCAATAATTTATTGAACTGATGTTCATATTCAGAACTTTGGGTACAACAGAAGCAAAATACTGAGTAGCTCATGTTACCTTCAGTAGAATTCCATGTTTATGGAATTATTCCACGTTTGTATGTGTTTGTAATGTGGGATTGTAGTAGACAACTTTTAAATGTTATCTTTCTTATACCATAGGGGAAAATTACAGAAGAAACAGCAAATCTGAGAAAATATTTGTAAACTTTCATATATAAAAGAAGCTGTCATATATAAAATGCTTCAGGTTTTTATAAAATTAAATGTCTACTTGGAAAAACAGTAACTTAAGAAACAAATTGGCATTTAAAAAACCACCTCTTAACATTGAATGTTGGTTTAGAAAACACCAGTGTGCTTGTCACATGGCAGACACTATTACAGAGCTGTACTCTCAGGATTCTCTGAGCTGCTGAAAGAGAATCTTACTAATTTTAAATCCAACATTAAAAAAACCCTTGCTTCAATAAGATACTGAGTTATGTCAGTAAGTGATGAAACTTAAGCTATACTGGAATGTTATGATATGGCTTAACTCAAATCTGTCCCTGTAATTTACCTTTCTTGCATCTGTATGGAGGGGAGAGAGTTGTTAGATCAGTGGATCCACTTTGTCTCTGCCTGGGTACCTGTTTTCATTTTAAATGTCTTCTAAGGTTTTTCCATAGCAGTAATCAAAACATGACTTACACAAAGGTTCTGAAATGGGTGCCATGGAAGCTTTGGCCCTTCTGGTCAGTATATTCTAGTGAGTATTGAAGAAAAAATCATTTGAATAAGGTAATCAAATTCATGCAGATTGTGATATAGAATGTGTAATTCTGCATGGCTCTAAAATGAATCATATTATATCTGTTGTAATTATGTCTTACATAAAATACTGCTTATGAGAAGTAGTAAACAATTATAGTAGTGGTTTTAGTAGCAGATAAAACAATATAACAGGTACAGTAATACTTAGAAAATTGAGTTGTGTATAAAGAACATCATTTATCCCTCCTCCAAGTAGTGCTTTCCATTAAGAAACAAATACCAGAATTCCTCTTTCCAAGCTTGAATTAATTTTGCATTTCTTTGGGCTAGATCAGCCTAACTACAGTTTATATAGTGGCAGGGGGGGGCCTATTCTTCTTGGTTGGTGATCCTATTCTTCCTTTTCCTGAAAGAGCATTTTTAAATCCCTGCATATTCTTATTTCTTAAATCTGTGTTTCTAGCCTGCCTGAATGACAATCACAGCTGACAGCTTCTTTCAGCAAACCATACCTCCCTCTTTAACTTTGCTTCCAGAACAAATAGTCAATTTAAGTTTGCATTAAATGTGAGATTTGGATTGGATTGTACAGTACTCTCCTGATGTGAAACCTATGCCTTTGTAACAGTCTTTATAAAACATACCTCCATAACTCGTTATGTGTTCTCATTTCTCTACATTCTGGGTATATGTATTCTATAAATCACCTTTTATAGTATCTGTACATCTCAAAATAATATGCAACCTAAAAGTGAAGTGCAAAATAATTTATTCCTGGAAAATCCAATTGGCATTTACTACATTAGCCACTTGGGGCTTCCCCTTTCTTCCCACTGCCAACCCTCCTTGGTCTGTTATTCGAGCTTATTATTTATGTGTCACTATTGAAGAGAAGAGTCTTTGTTCAGATGCTTTCCATAGCACCACCTATGTTCAGAATCTCAAGAAAAACTTAAAGGAGTATTATAGGTAGAATATCTACTGCTGATTCACAGTATCTGAAGTTCCACATGCTAAGAAATTAGTTCAATTTTCTTTATACAGTCAATGTCACCAAAGGTATTTTATCTTCCCCATATCTTGCTTGGAGGGATTTGGTTGTGTTTTCATTATTTAATATCAGATGGAAAAATACTTCACATTGGCATTTCTACAGCTTCCAAGCTAGGTAAGGACCTCAACTCCAGTGTTTGGGATTTTTCTGTTTCAAAGCCCACTGAAGGAAGGGGCCACACTCCAACGCTAACCATGCATTGTGCTCTGCCTTACTAAGTTAAACTCTTCTGGGTGGCAGCTGATCCTTCTTCTATGGCCATCCTCATATATCCTTCCCTCTGTCCAACCAAGAACAGTCTTCTGCAAGTGGTTAGTCCCAATCTGCCAGATTTGATCATCTGGATCCTCTCATGAGTCACAGTGGTTCACAGTGGTTTCACATGGTTACATTTTGTGATTATCTTGTTAACACAGTCCTGCCAATATACCACAAGTAGCTCATTTCCAAGAGTAGCAAATTTTTGCCAAAGGCTTTCTTTTGAGAATCAGGGTTGATGTTACATATATCATGATCAAAAGCATGGAAAACATTCATATCTTGAAAAGTCTCAGCTTTTTGTATCCCATAAAAGTTCATACCAGCTTTGGATCATTCAAACTGATTTGCATACCAGCTCTATTTCTCATGGTCTGTTTGGGAGCATTTTGCTGCCCCACAAGGTGCAAGCTCTTATTCTTTGTTATAAGGAGATCAGTGTGTCAGTGAACATCAGAGGCCCCCGATGCAGTGTAAATTCAGTGCAGACTCCTGGCCATGGGACTTTGTACTCCACATTCTCAAGATTGATGAGGAGGGTGTTGATTGACGTTGACTCTCCCTCACTGCTGGTAGCTGCTGTTCAGCAATAGTTATTAGCTCGCTGTTGACTGAGATTTCACCTCTTTGTAATTGCTTTTCAGCAGGGTTAGTCGTCTGGAAAGCCTGTTGTGCATGCTAGCCCAATACTTTTCTGAAATCAGGCTCATCCTCAGGCACCAGTTGCAGAAGTCATCAGAAAACCTTGTCAGCCTTGGAGTTGTCTGTGATTAGCCTCAGGCACAGGATTTATTACAATGTTTCTCAGTCTTTTCAGAAAGCAGAGCAGAAATTGTCTCTTTCTGCATTTTGAATCTTACCAATAAATGCGAAATTCTGACAGGCAAAATGTTTCTGAAGTCTTCATAATATCTTTTGGGACATTATCATCAGAATCAGCTTCCTCACTTGCTGGTGATCTCTCTAGATATCACTGCATAGCATATGCCTATATATACATACCATATCAGTCTGTTCAGATCACTACTTGCTATATTATGCCCTGCTGATACACCATCAGCTTCCAAACTCACTTTCTTCAGCATCTGATCAAAGGAAGTCTGATATTCCACTGAGATTTCATCACTGTTGCTACCCTGTCTAAGCTAGGTTTTAGTTTTCTGAGTTTACATCACTTCTTTGGCTTTTGGTCCACCATCCAGCCTTGCTGTATTTATTCCCTTCTCAAGAAGTTGGTTCCTCTTTTTTGAAAATATCAAGATGTAGTGTTCTTTCAGTACAGCATCTGAGATAGTCCTTCCCACTGATCTCCTCTTTTAATCTGAATGTGTTTCTCAGTTTAGAGAGTCCCCAGAATTCCCTGGTGCTACAGGAGTCTTCCGTCAACAACTTCATAGCTCCTGGGCCATCTCCGTGTGACTGGCTGAAGATGTCCTCCTTCCTTTGGCTTTCTGCTTTGCATTTCCCAGCAGAAAAAGTCTTCTGCCATCCATGCTTCCCAACTGCCCTCTTGCTCTCAAGTACAAATGAAACAACCTATTTTTAAAGCTCATATAATCTACTGTTTCAGGAGATCGTACTGATCTTCCTCAGCATATATCTTTTTTCCTTCAGGCTATTCTAGGACGTTCGTTCTGGCAGAACTTGTCATCAGCTAAAGTAGAGTTGCTCCAATGAAGCCTGGGTATTGCAGGTGACAAGTTTGTGTGAGGTGAACAAGATGCTTTGGGAAGGCTCTGACACTGAAGTGCTGCAATTCTAGCTAGTCTAACAGGGCAAAAACCAGTGTGGTTTTGTGGATGTGACAGAGAATTTGAGGGTGTTCCAAAATCTTCTGATTTGGGCTTGAACTTCATACTACATACCTGGAGAATAGAGGATCTTGCAGGTGTTACCATTTATGTGTCATGTAGGTTTCCAATGCAGGACCTGAATTTGTCTGTTTCAAAATTTCTAGCAATTATGGGACCTCTGAAAATGTCACTAGCTGCTCAACTTTAGCTGGAGGATGAAGCACATATTATTTTTTCAGTTTTTTTCCCTTAGAGCCATGAAGTCACTAATAAGTGAAGAGAACTGAAACAGATACCAGAAAATTAAAATCAATTGATTTTACGCGTAACATTAACAAGGCATTTTATCTTTGTGACAAACAGTGCTATCTTAAGTAAGCACTCATTTGACCTAGTGGCTTTGATATCACTTGCCATTAATATCTGTGTAGCAGTCCTTTAGAAGTGTGCAGCTTTCAGAGATTTAGCTGAATAATAAGTAAAACTGGCTGTGAAAATAAACTGATCTGTAAGCAATACTTAAAAAAAAAAAAAAAAGAAGAAAATAGTCCAACATAGTACAGGAGATTAATAACTGTTGGTGTTTAATGAATACTGTCTTATAAATAGAAAATAGATATTAATGATTAAGAATTTATAAAGTAAGAATTTGTCTCAGATGAGTTATTTAGAGTGAGTTTATGGAATTCATATTGTGTGGCCATACAAACAAATTAAGCGATGAATGGATGGCCAGCATAAATGGATAATTAATGCTGTGTGCCAAAATGAACTGCACCAAAGCAGCTTTCATGTTTGTGGAAAACTGAAGGAAGCTCTCTAAAAGCAATTAATTTGCAATACAGAGCTGATGAAGTAACAGTTGCGAATGTTCCTATTGTGTTTGAAGGCTGAAAGGATACTTTGGGATTAGAAAGCAGGAACTGAAATTATTTCAGTGCCTTCCCCATTTTGCCAGCTTCGTATCCAACCCAACATAAGCTCGTAAACTTTCTTTGAACTTCTTCCTCAAAAAGTTACTGCAAAACTCTTGCCCATGTAGCAGATTCACAGCTGAATCAGAAGCCTGAGTCACTATATATTTGTATAACAGGACAATTTGTTGTTCTTCTTCTTGCAATATCTCTAGTTTAGCATATAATTTTTAAAAAAACTACAGTAAACTCCAGTAACTGGATCAACGCCAGTTTATGTCAGGTAAAACCTACAGTTCAAAAGGTTTCTTCATTTTAATTCTTCAGCTTATTATTGTGATGGTACTAGTTAGACAAGTAAAATTTTCATTATTGATGCTGTGATCAAATCTGATAATGCCAGGAAAATCGAGAGCTTAATTCCTGTTCTTTGTGGCGTTCTATATGCAAGTAACTCAGCTATCAGACAAAGAATCTGCATTAGAGTTCATTGGAGATCTCTGCAAGTAAATAGAAGTATTGATTTTATTTTTTTTTTTCTTGGTTGGTCAGTTGGGGTGTTTTTTTGAGAGAACAGCATTAGGGAGGTTGAGATCTATTGATTCACAGCCTAATCCTGTTAATGTATTAATAGTCAATGGAACACTTGAAATGAAACAGAGCTATTCAAACTTTTATTTTATGAATGGTAAAACAATACTTGCATAAAAGGAAATGTGATTAACCTGATGCCTATTCATGCTGATGGGATGGTCCTTTCAGAGTAAGTGGCAGACTCTCTTTGATCCTAATTAGGGCAGGATTTTTCTGTTTAAAACAGAAAATATATTCTGTTCTTACAACCAGATTCAGTCTTCTCCATGAAAACTCAAGGTTTTTCAAATTCTTTTTAATCTGCTCCTATTCTGTAGCCAGTATTACACTAAAATGGCCATTCTGTTGCTCCTTTAGAGTATAGAATGAGTGGTCATTGACACTGATGGACAGAGGTTACTCCTTTGAGGTTTCTCACCAGATAGTAGAGCTCTCAACAAACTCTCTGTTATGATATGAAATATTAAACATCAGAGAGGCAGGATTGCTGACAGTACTGTAACATTGAAGACATCTGTCTGATTCATAAGTATAGTAGATTTGGTTTCACAAAAGCCAGGGAATGACTGTCAGATCATACAAGAGTCAATTTAGATTGGAGAAGTTCAGCACAGTTTTAACTCCAGGGCATCATTATTTACATCACTTGGTGACATAAACATGATCTCTCATCACATCTTGCTTTGAAGAAGCTGCATCTGTTGGTTCTTCTTTGCAGAGTGCATCTCCAGAGACAAAGAAACTGAACCCTGTAGAATTTGGTCAACTTATCAGTTCCTCTTTATGTTTAGAGTATAATAATGCTCAGAGTATTTCTGTGGTTTCTGCTTACATTTCTGTAGCGTTCTCTTATGCATGTCAGGTATGGTGCAAGCTTGCCAGTTTCAGACAGTTGAAAAATACCTGTTTCTCTTTCCATACTTTAATCTGACAGACATTCCTGCCTTACGTCATTTGAAAGAAACAGCAGAAGCATAAAACAAACCACTAACTCATTACTGAGTGTGCTTTTCTGCTGGGCAGAAACAACTGTGTCATAAATTCTTTTTGGACTTCCTCTTTTGTAAGAGCAGCACTACTTTCCTCTTCAGTGACCATCATCTTCTCATTGTGTTGCGTCTTATCATGCAGCTATCTCAAAATAATAAAAAATTATGCATTTCTGTTGGCCTGCTGAATGAAGGTAGTTTAAGTACTGTGATATTGGAAAGCTATTGATTCTAGACAAACTTAGGTGTGTTTTGGTTTTGGACATAGTGAACAATTGTAGAACTCATAGAATAGATGACCAAAGATAACAGAGTGAAGCGTAGAGACATTTTAAAAAATAAAGGAATTGAAAAATTACTGGATAATTATGGGTCAGAATCTTCCCAAAACACACTTTTTTGACCATACTGACATTTGAATTGGTATTTTTTTCCTATTTTCTATGAATGGTAGGAAAAAGGATGAAGGGAAAGCAGCAAGGACAATTCCTATGTTCTAGTGCAAAGATTTGGTCTCTTCATAGTCCTTGTATGCCGAGCTAACACTTCCACAACAAGGAAAAATACATAGAAAGAACCTTTAACAGAGAAATGGAGGCCTTCAGTATTGGGTTTTGTTATGCTTTCAGAGAAAGCTTTCTAAAAGCACTTTCTAGTCAGGATGAAAGAATTTTAAAATTGCCATAAAGTGGATCTGTCATCCTTTAGTCTGCCTGAGGAGTCACTTTGAGAAATAAAAGTACTCCAGGAGATTTGCTACCGTACATTCTGGCAGATGTCCTGAGAAAATCTGTCTAATAACAGGAGTGGGAAGAAAGCTTGTACAGCTAATTTGTAGCCAGTGTAAATACCCTCAGGTGAAACAGTGCTCTGGTTTAGGAAGGAGACTGGTTGGTAATCCCTTTTTAGTAATCATTCACTAGTTGTGTAGCCACAATTCTTTTCAATGGCTTAGTTCCTATATCTGGAAGTAGCATCTCTTTCTCAGCACTTTTTATTTAATGAGATAAAAATACCCATCTGAAATGTGTTCATTATGACATTAATTTTATCCAGGTTGGATAGAGCTTTTTGAGCAACCTAATCTCGTGGAAACTGTCCCTGCCCATGGCAGGGAAGCTGGAACTGGATGATCTTTAAGGTCACTTCCAACCCAACCCATTCTATCATCTATAAGTCTATAAAATTCTTTTAAATGGCATGATTTTTCATTATGTTCTACACTAGATTTGTGTGTCCTGTAGAGTACTGGAGGTGAATCAGTGTAACGTGATAAGAAAGACTGATGTTATCACCACTCCTGTCTAGATGACTGCAGAATCTGCACAGTGAGCAGAAGAGGAATTTCAGGAAGATAGAAAACATAGTTTCATGGTTAAGGTAGTGGAAGGCTACCCCTGAGAAATGGACTCCTGCTGTGTAACACATCAGCCTATGTCACAGCATTCATGCATAATCTAAACAAGCAATCTGAGCTGTAGTTTTCAGATTTTCTCGACTGCATGCTATTGATTTCTCAAGTGGCCACCTTTAAAGTCAGGGAAGTGCTTTTGGGAAGCATCAAGCAGAGAATGCATCAGATGGACAGTATGCCCCAGATACCTGGGGTCAGTACTGTAAAATATCTGCATAAATGACCTGGATGATGAGACAGAATGTCCCCTTGGCAAGCTTGCAGAAGGTACAGAACTGGGAGGACAGGTTGTGCTGCCGTTCTGAGGTACCACAACAGAGTGGAGAAATGGGTCAATAAAAGCTTCATAAACTTCCACAAAAGGAAATATATTTATAAAGAAGTAAAGCCTTTTGAAATTGAAGAAACAAATCAATAAGGGACAGTGTGAAAAACACTGTCAGTAGTGGGCAAACTGCTAGCAATTCTTTCTGAAGGGAAATTCACTGCAATAATGGTGACTCCTTGGGACCTGTCTGAAAGTTGCACTGCATTTTGATATCCTAGGTTTTAAATCACATCTTAGTATCAAAAACCTACAAGCTTTTTGTCCTATATCTTCAGATACATGTATGAATAATGGTCTTAATTTGATTTCTTTTTATATTTCATTAGTTATTATTTTGGCAAGATGGACTGGAAAGTTTCCCTTAGTACCAATGGCAATAATGACTTATGACATACCTGAAGAAGGGTTGTGGTGATACCCAAGAGCTGCTGCAGTTCCTTTTTCTCATAAGACTTCTGAAATCTATAGTAGGGAACTCCAGAAGAGGCAGACCACAGAGGGGTTGCAAGAACTTCTTCCACTGAGTAGTTTTAAAGAACTAATCAAAAAGAACTCCTTGGATATGAGCTCTTTCTAGATTGTTTTCATCTAGAAGTCCAATACTAGTGAGTTAGCAAGAAAAAAAATCTTCTACATAATCTAAAATTTTTACAGTATTTTTCATATCTGATTCTGGGCAAATAGTCCCTCTATCCTGGAGAAAAATTAATAGAAAATGGCCTATTAGTGTCTTTATTTATAGTTCAAGACTCAACAACTCTGTGATTTATATTTTCAATTTAATCACGCCAACTGATGTAAGAAATAACTGGAGATGCAGGTATGACCTTGCTCAAGCAGACTATATAAAATTCAATGTAGCAAAGCTTGTATATTGAAAATTGTGCAGTAATAAAATGTCTTTTGCATTGTGCAGCTTGCCATCTATGTCAATACAAGGTAATGGCTTAGGCAAATTGCATGACTGAAGAATTAGAAATGTAACTGGGAAAAAAGAAACAATATTGGGTTTGTGGCAAGAACCCTTTATAGGATAAAACTAATTTGTAATTTGATCTTTAAAGCAGAACACAAAAAGAGTACTGAGGCACTTGAAATGCAAGGTCTATTACAGGATAAAGGAAGTGTGAAGACAAAGAAATAGTCTGACAGCAGCCTAGGCAAGGGCACAGGAACTCTTATTGGGCAGAGCTAAATGTTGTATTCTTAAGAAAATAATTTGGTTATTGGAAATAAGGAGCTGATGAAGTTCATGGGAGGAAGAAGAGAAGAAATAGTTTATGAATGAACTTTGTTCAGGTTTAGAAATTTAATTTAATTGACTGTATTTTTATCTTCACTTAAATCTTTCTTAATGTATTCAGGCAAGAGAGGAAAGTTACTGAACTAGTGGAAGGACAGAAATTCAGCTTAGCAAATACAGTTCCTTATTAAAGAGTTTCCCAGGCTCTATGTGCTTATGCTGAAAAGAAACAAAGGAGTGTGAGCAACTTTGTGCAGTAACACGGGTCAGCAAGGTGCTCCTAGAGAATACCCTCCATGGACCTTCCTGTCTCGTGGAACATGTACATCATCTTCTGTCGGGAAATGAAGCCTTGTTCTGCCTATGCCCTTCACCACGTTAGAGCAAACCAACTGAGCTGGGAGCCATGGAATTAAGTGCTCCAACTACCTCCTGATAACCAAAGTCCTGAGCAGGCTTGCCGTCAGCAGGCTTGGAGCCCAGGCAGTTGTTTGCAAATTACTGCATGGACATACCACAGCACTGCAAGGATGTTAGGGGCTTCCATTGTGGTTTCCTTCATTTCTCTTTTTCCATCCATGTGTAGCCTCCAAGAGTACTAAGCAGAATGGCTTGGAGTGGTGTAGCTTCTTCTGGTGATCGTGGAGACTCATCAAGCAGGTGGGGAGCTGTTTCCCATATATTATTAGTCTATTCAATTATGTTCTCTGTTGGTGAAATCATAGCTGCTTTTGACACCTAGCCTGTTGGCCCAGGATGTTTATATGAGGCTTTTGTCTCTTTAACTCTTGATGAAAGGACTTCTGTTGGAACATAAAGTGTTTTTCATTAAGTGGAACCAAGAAAAACCTTCTCATTCTGTGGAATATGTGAAGTATATAGTCATAGCCATAACTAACTAAAAGGAAATTCTCTGACTAACTGAATGTTTCCACTTTTGTTGGCTACTCTATTAGAAAATTACTTTGGGGATCAAAAAAAGATTGATTGCAGTGGTTCACAGTATTTCTTACTAGCAACACTGATTTTTTTTTTATTTTTTATTTTTTTAAATTTTTTATCAGTCTCCTCATTTATACCTCCATGTTGGGAAGGAGAGGACCTAAGCCACTCAGTGCAAACATCTTACATACAAGCTAGATCTATTTTTTTCAAAGGATAATTCCTCTCCTGGTACAGCTCCTCATAAAAGTAGAAATTCATTAATTTGTTAAAATACCCTAATGGCCTGGCACAAGTGCAAGAGGGTGTGATTATTCCTGAGTTATTAAGAGAAGGATCATTTAGATGCAGAAGTTCACATTGCTTCATTGAAACACTGTAAAATGATTGTTGGAATAGTTTTTTTGGTCTATTAGGCTCCTCACTAATCTTTTGGGGGAACTCATTAACATGCTTGAATGATAAAAGGCATAAGGATAGCTTTCATCAAGTGAAATTGTTAGTGGTGCGTATCATGCATGAGGTGCATTATAAGTTGTGTTTATGATGTGAGAAACCTTGTAATAGCATCTGATGCACTGCATAAATCATTGTGTTCTTGGGACATGATGAATGCAGAGAAATTTAACTCTGGGACAGTTCTTAAACAAAAGAAATCAATGGATTGTATAAAAATCCTCCCTCATACTCTTTTTTGGCCTTCTGCTTATAGAGGATGAATAATGTACTCCCTTCCCTTTACCCATACTACAGATCTTGAAGTAAAAGCCTTGAGTGAAAAGTAGCAGCACTGAAATGCTTTGGTCTGTGTCCTTTGAGTCAAGTAGAAATAGTTAATCACATGTCAGAAGCAAGCTTTGAGCTATGATAAATCTCATATGTTGAGTATTATCTTTCAAGAAATTGTTTAAGAGGGGGTATGAGTCTTTTGGAAAGAAAATGAGGCAGCTTGCCAGAGAAGAATATTTTAAACATCCTGCTTGTTGAGTAGATACCTGGTGAGAGAACTCAGCTGAATATGTTTGAAAGAATTATTATTCAGCAAATGAAACCCTTTCAGATGACTGTTATCCCAGTTTGAAATTCATTAGTGCATCTTGGAAAGATGAACACTTGGGAGTGTTAAAATTGGCAGGGAATACAGGGCATCACATTTTTGTTCAAGCATATTTTTCTGTATTTACCATATTTCACTTGTGCTTTTATAATGAGCTGACAATTTCATCAGATTTTTGCTTGTCGGTATTTATTTGGCATTAAATTGCTAAGGAGAAACCTGTAACAGTAGAGTTTTCAAATTACAATTTTTTATGCAGGCAGCTATACCTGCAAACTCAGGACCTGTTCTTACAGCCTTTATTTAAAGTTCTTATCAGTCTAATGAGTAGTCCATGTGTAAGCTAGGCTGTGAAGTCTGTAGAAGACATGTACACAAGCTGTAGAAAAATATTGTAATACATTTAGTGAAATACATGGGTATGATAAAAGCGCAATGTGCTGGACTTTGCTTGGACAGAAGTACTTCATGTATTTATTCAAAGACTTTCTTAAAACTCTTTCATCTCAAAGATAAAACTGCTAATAAGTTTTATTAGCAGCAGCCTGTGTAATTGGATATTCAACCCATAATTCTCATCTGATCTTTTATGTTCATTAATACAGAAACATTATCTTACATTGTGGGTTTACATTGCCAAGATCTAGAAAGCAAGAGGCAACATAAAAGTGGGAATGATCTGCTGCTGAAATAAGTGGAGAAGGGATGCTTTTGAAGTTAAGAGTCTAAAGGGAATCTTTCCCTTCATTATAAATTTCCCCTATGTTAGTAAGTTCCTTTTTTTTCATGTGTGGAATAATTCGATATGTGATTATCGATAACACTGTCCTGAAGAATGATCAAATGAAAACAGGGAGTTAGGTTGTATTATCTGTTTGGGGAACTTTGTTTCTTGCAGACAGACACAAGGGTCTTCATCCCAAGTGAAAAGGCCATAAAGTAAGTAGGATAGTCCAGAAGGGAAGAAGTTTGGGGAAAGTTTCCAGTGGTTCCAGTAGTTCTGAAACATTTTCTTCTGGGCAAAGCTCACAGAGTAGTTTATTTGAAAGTATTTATTATACTTACAGCTTGTATTATGATTAACACACTTTCATCCATGCTTTTTCCTCAAGACTGGATTAGTTTTGTTCATTGTTCCATTCAGTGAAGGGGGCAAGATGTTTCTTAATTGCTTGTGTTGTAATCAACAGGCATCTTTTGCTTATGTCATGGGTAAAACTAAATAAAAACTTACGTATTTTCTCAGTGTGGCAATTACTTGAATTGTTCTGCGCTTATTTTATAAATGGTGCTGGTTTGATCTTTTTTAAAATTACTTTACAACTTTTTTTTTGTCCACCAGGGTGTGTTTGCAAACAGTGTGTAAAGAAAGTACAGTAGTTAATAATGAAACTTATACAACTTTTACTACTGGTAGTATAAAGCTTGCACAGGGGAAACATGAAGCAGATGTTGCATTCCTCTTTTAGCAATAGCAAGGTCAAAACTATGCTACACCCTTTGAACTCTTGATGTATGTCAAACTGTTTATGGTTTTATATTATCAAAATAGAAGAGAGGCCAGGGAAGTGCAAAAAGACCTCCATCTTCAGTTTAGCACAGATGTAATTTACTGTCTTCTTCAGCAGTATTTCAAAAACAGCAAACCGCATACTTAATTTATGTCAAAACAAAGCCAAGTAGCCTTGGTTCAGCATTTCATTTTGTTAGATGGGAAAGGACAGACTGAAACAGTGTATCTGAGGAGTTCCTTGAGTCTATTTACAGTACCTTCTTTTAGCAGCTCTCACCACTTTCAGCCTATTTTATTGTAAATTTGCTGTATCAGTTCACATTTCATTGCTGATTTTCCCCTTTATCATGATGCTCTAAGAGCTCCATACCTTTATATCTCTCAGTAGTTTGAAATGGAAGAGGGAAACGTGCTAAACCAAGGGTCAATTACAGGTAACATATTGCAGGTCTGAAATAGGAGAGTATTGCCCTAATTTCAAGCTCTTCGGTCTCTTTTACTTAATAGTAACTCTTCAGAAATATTTTAATAGCCACAGGGATGTCACAGTCCGCTCAACTTGGCAGACGTGATGGTTCGTTTACCGCGATCTCAGAGTGCAAAAGAAAATTCAGTGGGAGTTTTTACTTCAATCAAACAGTGAAACTTTATTGTGTGCCCATAAGGCGGCACGCGACAGGTAAAGGTGTGACAGGAAAGGTAAAGTAAAGAGGGGAAAGAGAGTAATAGCTCCCACCACGGGTCCAAGGCGTCCCTATGGTCCCAGGTCCTTGCCGCGTCCCGCTGGTCCTTCTGATCGTCGTGATCCTCGGTGGGGAAAGCTTCCATGGTGGGGAAAGCTTCCATGGGGGGGGAAGGCTTCCAAGTTGGGTTGCTAAGGATCCATCTTTTATGCCAGGTGATGCCCCTTGCTCCTCCTCTGTCCCATGGACTCCTGCCAGTCTCCGCCTTCCTCCTGTCAATCTTCACCGTCTCGAGCGAGGCTCCCACGCATGCTCAAGGAGGAGTGTCCAAGGCGTGGTCTGCCTTAGAGGCGGGTAGCTTTTGGCCAGGAGGTGTGTTTTCACATTATAATGATATTATAATGAGCAAAGGTCACCTTAGTCCATGATTTCTTTATCAGCATCAAGATATCGATCTTCTTTAACAATAGCTGGGCAGTCGCCGGTGCCTCCCGGTAACGCAGAACAGTTCAGCACAATCCATGGGGCAGTACAGAGCACCTCATGGCAGTGTCACAGCACACTGCCCAGCACAGCACTGCACAGGACACTTCATGCCGTGCAGCTCTGACTCCATCCCAGGCTCTGCACCCATGTATCATCACATTCCAGGGATAGGCAGCTGCATTTCAGGCAGGCTGCTGCAGACTCTAGTCAAGATGTTACCCAAAGTTTCAGGGTACCTGATTGTCCAAGTCTCTGATGACAAGGTTGAGACAATATTCCTTTTCTGACTGACTCTTACAAGGGACCAAGTCTTTTGATCTCAAATTCATAAAGCTCCATTTATTCCAAGAATGGCAAACAGAACAAGGAAGACTGTAAATAGTCATGTGGCTGTTACAGGAAGTTAAATACAAGTTCCTATCCATCAATAAAATACGGCAAATTGATATGAACATTAAAAGAAATTACAGATATATTAGTAATGAGAGCTGCAAATTAATTTGCAAAACTGTAAAGATTGGTCCCTGCTTTATATTGATCACTGGATGCAGTCCATTGCAATGTACAAAACTAGGAGGATTTATACTCACCAGTGTAATAACGTAAAGCCTTAACATCTGAGTGCAGTGAATAAATGCTTTAATTAAAATGAATAAGAAGCAAGTCTTTCTTTAGTGTGTTGCATATTTTATATTGTCAGTCTCAGATGTACTTAAGATTCTTAGATATTTGTTCAAAGAGAGACAGTCCTTACCCAAAGAGCATATTTGACTGAGTAGAGGAGAAGAAATAATGCTTTTGTTGTGTAATGTCACTGGTGGGAAGTATGTCCTAGTTCTGACAAAAGTGGTACATTTCAGAGCCCTGTAGCATTAGATACTTCTTCTAATTTCAAATTTACACCAGGGCTGGAAGAAGGAAAATATTTTCAAACAAAGAACCCAAATACTCAAAAGAAAGTATAATCTGTATACTGAAAATAAAGAAATTGTCTTTTATTAGTATGGAATTCGATTTAATTTATATACATTTATATAAATTTATATTATTTTGTCTGACTGCAAAGTGTTACATCAGAAGAGGCTGAGAGCTGGATGCAAAGCAAGAGCAAGCAAAGGCTGGAAGCAATGAGCCCAATACAGAAAATGCTAAACAATGGGGAGGATATTAGATGGCATTGTCTTTTCTTTTTCCTATTCAGAGGTGAAAAACAAAGACTCAGGGGTAATACTTCAGAAGTAAAAAGATATGGAGGCGGTTGCTGGCTACAGCTGAAGAGTTTTTGACAGAGACGCTGTAGCAAGGCAGTCTCTTTATTCAGTTTGTGTCCCAGAGGCTGATCTTGTATGTGCTGGAAGTGGTAGGGGAAGATTCCCATTTAAGTGAGGTAATTATTTTTTAAAAAAACCTAATCCTTTTCGTGGGTGCTCTGTATCTTTTAGGGAAAAAAGTAGTGCTTTGGGTTTTGCTGGTTTTGGACTGCAGTGGTCCAGTTTTGTGACAGGATCTTTGGGAAAAGCTCTTGTAAAAGTCAAATGCCCCAGTGTTAACTACTGAAGATTTATGGATGCAGAGTCTCTGCTGAAGAGCAGTGATAGCAAATAGCTCCAGATAGAAAGAGAGGGAAAAGACAAATCTATTTCAAAAAAGGTTGTATCTAAGACAAAAAAAAAAAAAAAAAGTGTACAGCACTGGTATGGGAACATCAGAAAATGCAGCTATAGTTTTGGTGCTCTTTATCATAGCTTGTGCTATCAGTGGCATTATTGCCTGGCTGGGAGATGTATAGTCAAACCCAGCAAGTTTATAAGTTGCTACAGGTTAGGAAAATGCAGAAGACTAGAAAATACCTCCTTTAATATAAATTATAAAAGAATTCTTAGATTTTCTGTGGAACATATGATGATGAAATGTGACACCTGTGACAGTGTTCTGGGAAGGGCCTCTTTCAAGTTTTTAGAGCTCTGTGAGACAACGGCTCTTTTCTGAGTTTCTGAGGTGTTAATAAGACATAAATATTTTGTGCTACCTCCCAATGATCTTGGTTTTGTTCTGTTTCTTTTAAGCTAAAAAAAAAATCACTGTAGACTGAACATGGTTTCTCAATGCTTATGGCAATCACAGCTTGAAGAGAAACTTCTTAATACTTCTGTTGTTAACACTTCTGTTCACAGTAGACTGAGGAAAAGAATATATACAAAACCAAACTTTAAACTCAAAAGTGCTTGCGAGGAGTTTTGTGGTATTTTTTATTCTTGAATGCTCAAGTTAGTATTATTTGGCTAAGGCTTTGTCTGACAAGTACCAGTGGAGTCACAGAGAACTATCTGTCTGGCTGTTTTTCTGGGTTTGAATTTCTGGTGTGAGTCTAGTTGGCTGGACTGAGTTTCCTGTGTCCTGGTATTAGCTTTTCTTAACTTGTCAGATTAGGAAGATCAAGCCTGGTTAGAGCCAGACACTTCTACTTAACTTGGATGCATTTCAGCTGAGCTCTGTAAGGCATTTGGAAAAATCCAGGTTCAGCTTGTAAAAGCAGCAGGTTCTAACTTTTGTATAGAGCTGCTCCTGACAAGCACTGTCACTGTACATTTTTTTACTTTCAAAAATCCATGGGGAACACTATCGTTTTGATTTTATATCTGTCTTGACATAGGTATCTCCAGGTTTTGCCGGGGGAATTATATTTATTTCATTATTGATATCAGAGTTTCCTTATGTGCCTGAGGCTGACCTGGTACTATTCTTGGGCAGAGGCCTACACGGTAAGGCTTGTAGGACTGTCCTCTGGAGTTTCTTGTCTTAGTGACTGAAAATTGATTTACCCTGTGGTATTAGCTGCCTTTCATAGGGTATCAGCTTTGTCTTAACAAAACAAAAAATACCAGACCCAGGAGCAATAGCAGTAGTTAAAGCACTGCCTGTTACTGTTATCAAGGGAGAACAGACAGGAGGTCAAGACAGGGTCCTGTAACTTTCTTACTGTAAGGAAATATTAAAAGCAGCTATTCATAAGTTTTAATTAACTTTGTAAACTGAACAAGCTAGTCCCACTTTTCAGTGATTCCATGTAGAGTCCTCTCAGTCTGTTGCAGCTGCTGAAGATCTTGTTAAGTCTCAAGTATTTGCTGAAACAGCACACAGAAATGCCTGTGAGGTTTGGGCAGTCACCCAGGAGCAGGGCCCGTGCAGTTCAGGTTGGGCTTTTTGTCACTATTTGTTGATGTATTCCCCGTGGATGGAAATCGGTCCTTCTCTGACAGACTGGAGCTGGCAAATCCCTGGCCCGTGGCAGCATTCATCTGTCTAACACCTAACTTATGTTCCAGCTGGAGAATTTTCCATATGTAGTTCTCACTATTTTACAAAGCTGGCCCACCAGCCTAAGTACTTTCTGAACTTGTCTCTGAGCACGCTGTTACTGTCATGTTAATATGTGTCGGCCAAGCAGGTTTAATTTTTTGTGTTTAAGCATTTTGATTGTTTAGGAAAACAAAACAAAAGAAAAAAACACACCACAGAAAAACAACCAAAACCAACCAACCAAAAAACACCCACAACACAAACACAAAAAATCAAAACAGTTTTAACTACTTCTTTTAGTCATTCTTTAGTTATCACCATTCCCCTTCTTCCTGAGAGAGCAGTTAAGCTAAACCTAACTGCTTTGGATTTGCTGTGTCTTAAGAGCAGACGCACAGCTAGCTTTTACAGGTCACTTGCCACTGAGGAACTTTTTTCAGCACATATGCTGGCTGTGTTTTGAAGTTTCCCTTGCCAATAGGACTGTTCCAGGTCTCCTTGCTCACTGGGCAATGAACAGCTCAGAGGAAGAAGAGCAATTCCCATTTGTGTTAAGCAGTGGCTGACTGCTTCCTCAAACACAAGATCAAACACGTTTTATAAGTGTGAGTGCAATCACTGAAATGTATAATCTATTTTTAATCTCTTACTCTTCTCCTGCAATGAATTGTCCTAGTTAGTTTTATGTTGTATTAAATTATCCAGTATTTAATGTGTTTAAATATAGCCTTGTGATTTCATTAACTGTATCTTCTTTGTCTTATGAGAGAGAATTGATCTACTCTGCCTATATACTTCATTGTTTTGGGTTCTGGTGACATATCCTAAATTAGTTAATTGCTAATGTGAACTGCATCAGTCTTTTACATTCTTGTTCACACGGGACTCTCCGTCTCCCTAACAGAGCTCATTGTTTTCCTTTTAGACTCCTGCTGTTTCTGCTGTTAAGGTTTGGAAGAATACATCTGGGTTTATAACATCATTATAATTATTGTGTTTTAGTGTCTAACATTTGTCTGCATTCTGAATAGCTTTACACATGCATCATTGTTTTTGTAAGATTCTATTACATTAACACAGTGCTGCAAGCAAACTATTTTGCTTCAGTTTTGCAGGGTGTTGGGTGTAGATCTGAATGCTGTCACAACACTGGTGATGTATTTAGTCTCCAGTTTAGTCTCAAGTTTCTGTAGTCACTTCATACATTATTTCATTGACTGGAATGGAAGCTGAACTGAATCTTTCAATGGAATTATTAGTGAGGATAAAGTAACCTTCATACATACTTCATACAATCAGCTTTGTTGAATTAATATTGTCTTGATTTAGGATTCATAATCTTGGTTCAGTCGTTTAGGTGGATGTTTAAAAATATTTGGAGGTATTGACAGAGTTCTGAAAAACAATCCTCTAGAGACCTGTGAAAATAACGAAATAGTAATTTGGTTTAAAATACAGTGTTCTTTAAACTATTGAGTAAATAATAATAAGAGGATCAGTAGAATTTGCAGCAAACTACTTTGTATTTCTTTTTTGTCTGTGGAGTGTGTGGTGGTTCAGGCCAATATACTATTATTATTTAAAGATTCATGGATATTTGAAAACATTGGTCATATGATATTATATGATAAATTCAGTCTAAATTCTCTAGGTTCTGTATGTATTACAATTATGACAGTGCTGTGCCAGGCTAAAGAAAGACATGGAAAAAGTACAGTGCAGCCAGATACGCTGCTGAGAATTTTCCCTTTTCTTTTGAGTGCTCATGGCTGCTAACTGTAGTTTTGGGGAAAGGGGATGCCCTCTGCATGGGCATGTGGAACGCACTGGTGGGGATAACAGGTTTAGGCCCCAGGCTTCTCTACCAGGTGCCCACTCAGCTTTGGGCTCCTGGTTTTGTTTGACTGCAGTGGTTTTGTCTGCAGCTGGAGGCACTATTACGTTATATTCCAGTGCCATTGGAGATAATGTACTTGCAGCTTACTGTTTCCAAAACTCTCTGTTTTCCCTTTCTTGTTCTTCATTTCTGTTTTTCCTTGACAGCACGTATGCACTGTTTTTCAGACAACATTTTTTTTCCCACTTTTTTTTCAGTTGTTAGTGCTAACTCTTGTTTTTTCTCTTACAGTTTTTCTGCACTATGTTCTGTACCACTTCATCAGCCGAATCTCTTGGACAGAGAAAGAATATGTTCCTGTGCCCCCTATAGCGTGGCCCCAGGAAGCAGAAGAGATCATACATCCCATATGGAGCTTTGTGACTTCAGGTGAGAAAGAAGTAATTGAAGCAGATGAATTTTAGAAGAGAACTGTTTATATCTATGCAAATGTATTAGTAGAAGTCTGTGACTCAAATGTCTGTGGGCTAAATTATGGAAAAAGTTTTTCTCAGTTTAAAACCCATCTTAAAAACTTTAAAATACATTATGAAATAAGAACTGGTAAAATAAATCAACTACTCTAAAGCAGTGTGCAATGTAACACTATATATTTTTTCCTATTATTATTTCTAATTTTAATTATTGATTTATATTATAAATTTTTGTTGTTGTTTTCAGGTCAGTTGTTTTTAGTAGCTCCCTCTTTAGCTTTTTCACTTCTTATCATCTTTTTCACCTTTTTTATCTCTGAAAAGCTGAAATTAATATATTGCTGTAACAATGTATGTGGGCTCACTATTGATTAAAGTTGAATTGAGCTTGTTTTACACAATAGATATAATAATAATGACAGATATCCATTTTTCAAAAAAGAAGTAATTTTAAATGAATAGAGCCCAGCCAATGTGCTTGTACACTATTCTTGAAGACTTGCCTCTAAAGGAAAAGGTACTTAGCTGATGAGTTCCAGTAGTGATTCCTGACCTCACTGGTTTGTTTTGGATTTTTTTGTTTTGGTTACTTTGTTTTTATTTTTTTTTTTAACCATAGAGCTTTATGTCTTGAATATTGTGTTTGTGTTTTCCACAGTGATTTTGAAACTTAGGTTAAATATTCAGCTGATTATGTTGCAAATTTGTTCTAGATTTTTTTTATCACTGATGGAGAGTTGCCACTAAAAATGTTTAACCAAGTTGACATCTTTGGTTTTTGTTTATATACTGTATTGCACATGGAAAGAGATTAGAATAATAAAAAGAATACAATGTACAAATTTTTGATGGACGTTTTTTACCTTAAGTTTTTGTTGAGTCAGCATTTAGTGTACAAAGTATGTCACTTCCAACGTAGTTCTTGTTCTGAGCAGTTTGTTACCATTCTCCAGAGGTCATTGGTTTCAAGAGATGGGAAGCTATAGCTGCTCCAAAACACTTCTTTCTTCAGCTGTGGCCTGTAAGCCTTTCTTTGTGGTGATGTCATGAAACCATATGAATTTGGGGACAAAGGCTGCACAAGGGAAGTTCTTGACTAACATTCAAGAAGTCACTCTGGTACAATTAATTGATAAAAGACTGTGATTTAAGAAAGGAATCATAAAATGTAGGTATCGCAGCAGGAAGGTTTTGGTCCATTCTGCATTCAGATTCAGTTTAAACAGAGCCTGGAAGACTGGTAAACTAGAACTGCTTGTAAGAAAGCTGGAAATAGAAACAGAGAGTAATGACTTTAAAGGATGATGCTAATAACTTCCTATTGCAAATGTAGAACATCTCTGAATATTATTCTCAGTTATAAAGCAGAAGGTATTCAATCTTTCAGCAAAAATCCAAATGGCACAATGAGTTCAGTTGTTTAGTATTTACTGCTGACATTCTGCTTTTCCAGAAGGCCCCAAAAGTATAATGAAATCAATGAAAACTGAAATAAATTAAAATATAACTAGTAACTTTGAGGTTACAGATCAGTCTTTGAAACACTTTTAACGTGTTTTGTTACATATGCTCTATCAGTTACTCAAGAGTTACAAATTTCAAACTTTGTGGTGTGACATCAGCATCTACTGTTCCAGATTCACACTATTTCTAGATCCTTTTTAGAAAATGATTGATGTAATTTCTTAGAGGAGGTAATATACCTTCTTGAGCAGCCACCAATGTTTCAAAACTTAATAAAGCCTTTTCTCTACATTTCTCAGGAAAGCACAAAGTGTGAGGGTTACCTCATTCCGTAAGTCACTGATGGAATCTTAAGACCCACAGTGAGTAAGTCACCACTGAACTCTTGATAGGAAGGTCTTTTAGAAGTGTGACAAGAGCTTCACATTCTATCCTGATGGTCGTGGTGGCTGCAATGCATCGTTCTGTTCATTTCAGTTTCATTTAACTCTGTAGGCTGATCAGAGTTCAGTAGCTTATTTGCTGTGAGGCAGCTCATGCGTAGAGCACGTGGTAACACAGTAAAACCAAGCTCAGAAAAATGTTTTGTAGAAGATCTGGATATTTAAAAAAATTCCAGAATTCAGTTTCTTGGATAAAAACTTCAAAATTCTTCTATGAAAGAGAGTGAGGCTTCAGTGCAGTCTTTGCTGCAGCAAATGAAACTAAAGAAGCAAAAAAGAGAACGAGAGTGCTGTGAAGAAGTCCCAGCAAGGGGGATTGTAGCTGGAAGACGCTTCTTTCCAGAGAATTAGGTTGTTAACCCTGTTATAGGTGTGGAGCCACAATCCTGAAGGACTCCTAAGGGCTGGTAACATGTGGTCTTCCACAGGGAGTAGGCCGATAAGAAGATAACATATAAACTCTTCACTAAAGGTATGAGGGTGGGGTCATGGTGCTGGCTTGTAACCAGCTAGAAATCGCTAGAGGCCAAGAGGCTCAGTTTTCCATTTTAAACATTAGCCAGCAGGTCATAGGGAAAAACTTTTCACAGTTTGGTAAAGAGAAATGTCTAAGAAACAGCATTTTCTAAATTTTGATTTTGCTCTGGAAAAAAAAATCATTTTTATTTTATTTATCTCTTGCCCTTACCCTTGAGACTCTGTCATAGTTTTTTGCTATAAAAAATTCAAATATCATCCTCCAGACATATGAAATACTTTCTCCTTAAACATCTAATTTAAAAAAAAAATAAAAATATCAATATCCTGGAAAACAAAACTCTTACATGTGATTTCATTGACAGCAAATCTGAAAATGTAATTAGATATTCTGAACTAGGTTTTTGTTACAAAGTTCCAGACTGGAGAAGAAAATATGAGAACAGATGTAACTGATTTTACAGCTTATTAAATATCCTTAGTTCACCTACTGTAAAAGTTCTTTTTATTAATGTCATTATTCAAAGAAAGGTAGACGTTTAGAACAATGCTTGGCATAAATGTATCTCTGTTACAAAGCTTCTCCAGTGACACTGGCACTGCAATGCAGTTTCTCATATTGATGGTAGACAAGGTACTAGTGCACACAGGAGAGGGAAACCTGTGCATCCTCAGTGAAACTGTGTCTGAAAGGGAGTGGTCAAACCTCTGCAGAGCTAATAGATTCATGAGCACAGAGCATGTAACACTTCCTGTAATCTATTTGTATCCCGGGTTAGTTGCTTCCCCTCCCCCATGTATCTCTGACTTTTGTGCAATTTATCTGCTGTTGCAATTTAGATATCTTATCTCTTGCTACTATGTTTTCTTTAATGAGCATTCTTTCTTTGTCAGCTTCCTTTCATTGATACCATCTAGAGCCTTGCTTTACACCTTATATGTGTGTTGTACCTGAGCCAGTTTCTCCATTTCTAATCTTCCCTACATTGTCATATATGTGCACTTGGCATATATGTGCAGCTTTGGTAGAGGGATAACTGTGAAACCCTGTTGGGAGGCAATAGCTTTCATTCAAAAAGGGATGGCCAGCAGTGCTGGTGGCTCTTGAAATTGGACAGCATATTCTGATTACTCTTATGCAACCTCTTCTTCTGCTGTGGGTGTTTCTTTTGTAGGTTTTTGTTTACCGTGTACTTACAGGCACAGGTTTGGGTTTGGATTTCTTACAAATACTTAACTTTTAGCAAAACCAGAGCCCTTCTGCTTAGACATCTGACTACAGCATGAACAGACCGTGGTGCAAGATGAGGTCCAAATCCTTTTAGAAGTTTACTGGTGCTGTTATGAACCACAAAAATAAAAATAATGAATTAAGCCCTGTGAAGAGAGGACCTTTCTGCCATCACAGAACTAATGAACACTTGGCTCTTTCTTTATACATCTTTGTTTTTCTGGCCCTGCAACTCAAGGTAATGAATTCATTTGTTAACAAGGTTTGATAGGTAATTTTAACAAGGTCATTCTGGGTGGAAAGTGCATGAAATCCAACCAGGCCAGCCAGGTGACCAGGAGAAGAGCAAGAAATACAGGGCTTTCCACAGGTATGTTGGCTAGATATGTAATGTACCTAAAAATTTGAGATCCTGATAAAATAGATGCTTAGTCTTGAGCCATTTCAGTAACTCTGCCTTACAGTATGGTTTGGATAGTGTTTTCTGAGCATCGTATTTCTTCCCTCTTTCTGTTTTTTGAAAAATTATGTTCTCACCCTTACTA
>NW_008622235.1:0-26298 GCF_000691845.1 Merops nubicus
GAAGAAGGGCTAACGTGCAAGAGGAATTAAAAGGACTAGTGTTTGTCCTGTGTACAGTGCAATAATTCCAAATCCATAATTAAGGCATATATATAAATTTTAATTATGCTGAAGAACTGTTTTAAGTCAGAGATAAACACACTGCTACAATAACAAAGTTAGCTGGGTGACCTTAAACCCTGCTGTGAATTGCAAGTATTCTGACTCCTGTGGATGCACATCCATTGTGAAGCCACTTATTCTGCCAATCATGATAGGGTACTATTCCGTCAGTAGCTATGCACTGCTGAAACCAAACTGTTAAATGAATTCACTTTTCTGATGAAACATCATGGAGGGCACCTTGAACTTAATGGCAGTTTGGTTGTGCTTGCAAAGTGTGAAGAAAGTGCAAGTCTCTGAGCTAATATAGCTCAAAGATTAATTTCTAGCCTTAATGATTTTGTGAAACAGCCTTTTGAAATCATTGCAATCATACCAATTAGCTTTAAAGTCCTTCTAACTATGTGTCCCCTCTTTCACAAAATACTACTCAAGCTGCAATGAGGACTTATTTTTATTAATGTATATTCTGGTAAGTGAATCAATAAATTCTTTGATAATAGTATATTTGTGTCAATTTTACCAGACTGCAGCATTTCCAAGAGACTAAATTTAACAGTAATACAGTGTCTAAGGACTTGAAACATCATTCAAAAAAAAGAAGAAAAAAGTGCTGAACTATTCAAATGCACATCCTTTCCATCTTTCTTTTCTAGTGTAAGGGGTAAAAAATAGATTCAGCATATATTTAGCTTTAAGGAAAGATACATAAGATGCTGGAGATGTAGAAACAGATTATTAAAAAAAAAAGAAAAAATGAACAGATATATATGTTGATACTTCTAGTGACAGTGAATGCAGAGAACTGCTATATACATTGCTTACAAGTATGAATTTATTTTCATATTTTAGAAGATACATATGTATTGTAGAGTAACAGCACATTTTATGACACTTTTTACTTTTAGAATCATACTGGGTCATTTGAAGGTTTTGCTACTTTAAATGCTTCTGTTATTCCTACAATTCATAAAGGTTAGTAACACGAACACTTATTTGTGTACACATGCATTCACCATGAGTGAAAGACAGCATCTGGATATATTTTATTCAGAAATCACTGAACCAAAGGAATCAGAAATCAAAGCCAAGAGAACAGGCAACAGTAACTGTCATGCTGTAACAGGAATAGTACCAGTAACATACACAGCAGTCCCTCTAAGGCATAGTTAGAGAAAGACAAAATCTTAATAGCATTTGTTAGGGGAGCACGCTTTGGGACAGAAAGATCCTCAGACCCAGTTTGGAAAAACTGGTAGCTACCAGTTAACTAACAACTTCCTTATATGATAGCTTTTGTTTCTGAGGCAGGGCTCGGATGAGTCCTACAAAAAAGGACGAGATAACACTCGTAGCAGGGGTATGGTACCAAGCACTACTTACAACTCCAGCAGTGCCTGGACCAAGCTGGTAGTGAGTATCCACAAGATTAGAGCATGATACTCGGGACTTTTGGTTTATATCCATTCCCCTGAGTATAATGAAGTTGTTCTTGGATTCTTAGTAAAATGTCTGTGATATCACTCCATCCTCTGTTGCTGACAATTCTTGTTCAGTGTCCTGCCTGATGGCTTTTGGCAAGGATCAGATGAAATTACTTTTCCAGGTGAAAGATTAGCCTGTTCCTCTCTTGATAAAAGTACTTTGCAATAGCTGGGAGTTGAACAGAATTTATCCTCAAGTAGGAAAACCTAAAAGAATGTTTGGCAAGGGAAAAACAAACAAACAAACAAAACAACTAACCAAAGAATAAAACAACCACATCAGAGTATTAATTATGTTTCTATTACTATGCACATGAAGAGTGGTACATAGCATGTGTCTCTCTATATAAATATATATGTGCATGTATATATGAAATCTTAAATATGTACGTTTGCAACAGAGTTGCTTTTGTTAACTATATCTACTTTCAAGACTCATATATGCATTAGTGAAGTGCCTGAAAAAAGATCAGTCCGAAATAATTCAAATGTCATAACACCACAATTTGCAGATTACAGCTACTGTTTACTGTGAATCATAGTTACACTGGATCTAGCTGACGTGGAGTTAATTTTCTTCATAGCAGCTCATATGGTTCTGTGTTTTAGATTTGTGACAAAAACATTTTGTGGCCAAAAACATTGCTGATAACACACTAATATCATAAATATTGCTAAACAGTATTTGCACAATGTCAAGTCTTTCTCTGTTTTTCACTCTGCACTCCCAGCAAGCAGATTTGGAATCTGCTAAGAGGTTGGGAGGGAACACAACCAGGCAGATGACTTGAATTAGTTGAAGAGATATAACATGATGATCAGCAATAGAAAGGGAAAAGAAGGGAGTTTAAGGAGGCTAGGCATCTTCTGCTTGGGAACAGTCTGGACATCAGTCTGCTCATGGGACGTGGTGGTAATTGCCTTTGCATAACTTCTGGTTTGTTTTCTTTCCCTCTTTTTGTTCATTTCCTTCACTTAAACTATTTTATCTTGGCCCAAAAGTTTTCTTGCTTTTACTCTTCCTTTCTTTTTCCTCCATCCCACTGAGCAGGGGGAGGAGTGAGTAGCTGCATGGTACTTGGCTGTCTACCAGGATTAACTTGCAACAGTCTAACTCAAAGTAATTTTGTTTTGCAACAAATGAAATTATCAAAATTTTAATGCCCACTTATTTAACCAAACCACAGCATTATATTCCACTTTATTTTCTGCCATAAAACTGAAGTTTACAAATGAACTAGACTCCATTTCTTCCACCTCCTCATACTAAAGCTGTGAAAGAAGTGTACAGGAAAGTTCTGCTATCATTAAGAAAAAACAAAACAAAACAACAATAACAAAAAAAAAAAAAAAAAAACAAAACCACAACTAACCAAAAAAACCCAGTTATTTAGTAGCCTGAAAATAGGAACACATGAAAGTGAAGGTCAGAGAAATGAACCAGAAGTGAACCAATGAGAAGTTCCCTCAATTCGTTCAGTTGCTGTGAGCAGTGCCTGGAGTTGCAGAGCAAAGAGGCCAGTGCAACTCCTGAAGCTGGCTTCTGCAGCTCCTCAGAGCCACTCTGGGCTAGACGGCCTGTGCTGATCCTCAGGCTCTGTGAGACCACCTGCCCCTGCCAGTCCTGCACTGCATCCCTCTACCCCAACATCTGTGCTGATGCTGTACCACCAGTAGTAACGATGGGGTAGAAGGTTGAATTCCACATGCGTGTTGTGCAGCAACTCCTGGTAAAAGTGTTCCTCACTGGAACAGAAACCAACCATGCATTTAACTGTCTCCCAGATAGCCATTCTATATTTTAAGATAAAAAAGACAGGTGTGCAACAAGGAGGATGAAGGCTAAGCATGTTTTCAGATGGAGAAGGGGTGTCTGCCCCTAACATTAACTGTACTTAACCAAGACAAGAGGTTTGTATGTGACAGGGCGGATCTATAAGAGATATAACAAGGAGGTTGTAGATGAGGCCCGTGGCCTACATTTGCACGTGTGTTTTAAACATGCACTTTTCAGAAGTTTGTGTACTTGTGTGTGTTCAAGTACTAAATACCTTTCTTTAATACACACTTTATACACCTTTAAAACTACACACAGTCCTAGAGAAAGCAATCTGAAAATGAACAGCTTCAAATTTTCAAAACTCTGGCTGCTGTCTGAAGAGCATTTCATTGACATCAAATTTGTCTGAATCAAGCATATTTGACACTGCAGATCTTTGTCCATACAGATGTATGGATTACTTTAGCTCTCTGAACTTGAGCCTTCTTCAGACCTTGTCTCTAGCTTCAAATGTAGAACCTACATCGTGTTTCTACCACAAATCTGTTCAGACTTGCAAGAAAAGACTGTGTATATATTTCATCTAATCATAGAATGGTTTGGGTTGCAAGGGACATTAAACATCATCTTGTTCCAACCATCCTGCCATGGGCACGGATGCCTCTCACCAGACAAGGCTGTACAAGACCCATCCAACCTAGTCTTGAATACCTCCAGTGATGGAACATCCACAGCTTCTCTGAGCAACCTGTGTCAGTGTCTCACCACCCTCACAGGGAAGGATTTCCTTACATCTAATCGAAATCTACCCTCTTCCAGTTTGAAGCCATTATCCCTTATCCTATCACTACAAGCCCTTGCAAGAAGTCCCTCCCCAGCTTTCTTGTAGGCCTCCTTCAGATCCTGCAAGGCTGTAGTGAAGCCTCCCCAGAGCCTTCTTTTCTCCAGGCTGAAGAACCACAAATCTCAGTCTGTCCTCATAGGAGGAGATGTGTTCCAGTCCTCTGATCATCACCAGAGGCTGTCCTCTGGACCTGCTCCAACAGGTTCCTGTCCTTCTTGTGTTGGGGGATCCAAGGTTTGTTTTAAAAATTACAAATACATTTCAGACCAAGTGACAAAATATATTGTAAGAGGATAAACAAAATTTCAAAATCTCTTTCTATAATTCACAAGATACATCTATGAACTTAGAAACATCATGCCAATTCCAGAGAAAAATATGAATGTCAGCTCAAAGGAAAACTCACTATCAGTTAAAAACTCTGCAGCTTTTGTCCTTCAAGGGCTAATTCAAGAGAGAATTTCCATTCAGCACCACTTACAGCTAGCATTCCAAAACTCACCATGGACTCATGAATTTAAAATTTAGCTGACCAAAAGCCTTCTAAGACTGCAGTGCATACACATTTGGGTACATACTCCTGGAAATACAAAAGTATGTCCATAAAACAAAATAAAAAGCTCCCATACACATCACTTAGCATGGTAACTCCAGAATGGCAAGTAGGACAGCTACATTAGCACAGAGCTTGAATTATGAGTTTATTTACAGCTTTATAAGGTTCTCTTAGGAATTTATCTCCATACTGTGCTACATGGTTCCATGTGCTATACATTTTTGATAAAACACTTCATTTGCTGTTTTATGCAAAACATATGCAAAACCTTAAGGGATAGGCATATTAAGAAGAATCCCACATATCCCAGAAAATTAACAGTTTGATTAAGTTATTTTTGATATTTCCTAGACATGGGACTTAGTTTCTTTTATACACAACCCAGAGAAAGAGGCACAGTCTTTTATTTAAGTGTTTTTGCTGAAAGACTGACAGTCACTTTAAATTCTTTATGTAGCTCAGGCAATTTAAAATACATCTTCCACTGTGTAGAAAATTATTCAAAATTAAATAAAGAGCAAAGAATGTGTCTGACTCTGGTCCATTTGTGTGATGCTGGCTTATAAGAAGGAAGCTGAGGTTTTCATCCCTCATCCAAGAACCATTTATATATTTTCCCCAGTGACTAGTATTAGACATCATACAATCACAATCTGAAAACTTCTGATTCATCTCAGCTTTGTTAAATGTGACTGTCTATTTCTGTAAGTTCAAGCAAAACCCTTAAAAACTATTAACTCTCCCCATGCACAAACAAAAGTTATCAGGCTTGATTTTTTTAAGCCCCCTCTGTAAGGCTAATAACACATTTATTCAACTGTTCTGTTGAAAACAAAAACCAAAAACAAAACAAAACAAAACAAAACCACAACAACAACCCAAACCTATAGACAGGCATTCATTCTAATGACATGGACAAATCTCAACCATATAGTGCTTTCCATCATTTCTAGACAGTTGTAACTATTGCCATCTCACATAATCGTGTTCTGTTCTTGCTCAGGAAGTCACTGTTGGTTAATATTTGGAGATATTCCTCAAACCACAACAGATATAATACAAGCTACAGAAATTAACACCTTCTTTGCACTTTTCTTTGGCCTGATCAAGATCAGCTGTCAAGTTATTCATAAGTGCTCTTTAACCTGTTGTTTATTGAAGATGGTAAACTACTTCTACTTTGACTATTGTCTTATCTTTGCTAAAGAATCAGCAGTGACATAACAATTGCTCAGAAAATGACATCAACTGAACTCCATAAGAAGTAATTATCTTCTCCAGTGACTTATATGTATCTTCATCTGCTATCTTATAACCATAAACAAAAGATTGTATTAACAGCTCCAGCACTTTAGCAAGTGAAATTAACTAAAACTCAGAGGTGAAAGAGTTAATTCTTCCTATTGTATACATACCTGCCTCTCCAAACTAAGTCTGTGTAAAAGTCACTGTATTCTTAGACTAGTCCCTTATGCCAGAATATTAGATTTAAAGATGACCTGTTGCAATAACAGATTAAGGAACTTAAAAATCAGTAATGGTCAAAGGCAGGGTTTAGGTTTTTTTCTTTGTTTGTTTGTTTTGGGTTTTTTTTTTTGTTTGTTTGTTTTTGTTTTTGTTTTTTTTAAAAAAAAAGAGAAGATTTAGTCTTCTGGCTATATGTTATCAGTAACAATACTCTGGGACTATTAGTGCCTTTAGCTGAATCAGTGAAGCTGATACTCTGTCTCACTGGAGCAACAGTAAGCCTGTGAGCCCTCAGCTACACTTTCAATGTCATTTCATTCTTATTGGTCAAGCTTTAACCTTTAATGATTTTCTGCCGACATGTACCTGCTGAGTCACTGCTTTGGATAAATGCTGAAGAAACATCAAGCAGAAACATTATAATACCACTGAGATCATATTTGCCCTTTGGTTTCTTGTAATCCTTCCCCAACCTACTATTCTCTGTAGCATTTAGAGATTTGTAGCCCAGCAATAGTCAGCTCTTCATTTACTTCATGCATATGCGCTAAATTAAGCTATTTCCCTCCCACCCATATGGTGAACTGATATGCACAGATGCTATTACAGAGTTCTGTGCCACATGAAATCCCAGCTGTAAACTAAAAAAGAAATAATAAAAAAAAAAAAATCTTTTACTCATCTTCCATAAAAGCAAAACAATAGAAAATAAGTCCATAAGGAACTGAATAAACATAAACATACCCATACTACATCTGACATAGACACAGATCAGGGACTGAAGACAAAAGAAAAGAAGGATTGGTATGAAATTATTTCAGACAGTGATAGTAATTAATTAAAAAATGCTAATCTCTACTAAATAGCAGTCAAGAAAATACTTCTGACAGTTCTTTGAAAGACAAGGAAGCTCATAATTGCTAAGGTTTCTCAAAAACCTGGGTTGTAAGATTTTTTAAACTGGAGTGAAGGAGTGTAAATATCATAAAATATGTATTCTGTAGGACAAAGCAGCTAATTGGGAAAAATATCTCCAAACTTTTGTAAATCCTTTCAGAAGTTTGCAACTAACAGGTGCCTTCCCCTTTCTGAGCGAATATCCATGTTCTGTAATGTTCAGAATAAGTCTAAAACCACAGCTGAAACTTCTTCAGTCCTAAATCTGAGTTTATTGCAGAGGAAATTTGTTTTCTCTTGAAAACGGATTTTAATTTTGCTACCTTAGTGTTTTCACCAAAGCTTGAAAAACACTGCCTACAGTTTCTGATAGCCCTAAGGATCACACAGCATCCATGCTGGGTCTCAACATTTATAGTAGTTATCAACAGCATTTTGTGCCTATGTGCAAATTGTGACATTAGCTCATGTGGTTGAGTTTTTTTGTTTGTTTGCTTGCTTATTTGCTTTTCTGGCTTCCTTAAATTTGAGACCTAAAATTCAGTGTTCATTGCTAATTGGAATTATAATTATTGGATGATTATAGCTTCAACTGGCAAATGTCTGCTGGAGATCTAGTCCACAAAAGCAAAGAATATACAACTGTTAAAGAATATCTTAATTGACAAATTAGAATTTCTTAGAAAATAAGTCCTTATTGGAACACACAAAATGGTTTGCGATAACATTCCATATTCCAAAAGCACAAGAGACAAAAAGTCAAGTTTTAAAAGCAAGACAACCTCTAATCACTTATTAATCTACTACTGATAAGATTAAGACAAACAGGCTGCACACGGGAGTTTTATTACAGCCCATCCTTGGCAAAACGGTCTGATTAACAAACTCTGCTAGGACAAGAGGAACATGTGTCAACAGCATGAGTGAATCAAATAATCAAACTCATCTAAATCTAAAAGCAGGCAAATTTATAAGTGAGGGAAGGCACCTGGGATTGGAAGTTGAGCCCCAGTGTCACACACACACAAACACACACAGAGACACCCCACCAACCTTGGGGACCTCTGCCTTGGTCAGACTTTGCAGCCTTGCGGCTGGACACCAGATGCAAAGAACAGCCTCTACACTCTGGTTCTGGGGGCCAACATCAGGGGTGTACCTACACCTCAGGTATGAATATGCAGACTCTTGGGGTGCTTTTTCAGGAGCTCACGCATTAACAGGTTGTAGAGAACAGAACAAGTACACACAAAGCTGGATCAGCCACATGTGCTACAGTCCCAGAAAGGGGGTGTGTGCTTGTCATTCCCATTGCTCAGGGGTTAGGGATGCCCCTAATTGTCTGTGTGCACATCCATGTCAGTGTACACGTGTGTGTGCCTGCATGTGTGAGAGAGAGAGAGAGAGAGAGAGAAAACTCTCTGAGATTTGGGTGTTTGTTAACACTTTGTAAGCAGCTAGGATTGGTGTTTATTCGTTCTGTTACTCATATCGATCTTGAAGGTATGGTTCACTGTTTGCCATCTAATTGCATGTCATTAGTAAATCAATAAAACCACTTTGATTCTGATTTCCTTTAATTACACAAAATGAGCAGCTTTTCCCTGTGGCAGTTGGGCTGATCTCAGACTCACATATATGATTACATAGGAGGTTCTAAACAAAGATAAGGTATGAATTCAAACTGAGGCAAAAAGTCTAAGACTAAGTATTTTGGGCACTTCATCATTGGTCTCTAAAGAGATATTTTCCTTTTTACTAGAGACATTTCACTGCTTACTACTGGATCTCAACGTTTTTATTGCAAGAGTCATAGAAGTCAGTGACCTAAACCAGAAGCTTACCCTATCATCGAGGAAAAAGAAATAATTTTATTTTGAATCAATTAAAGGAGAAGTAGCCTTACTCCAAAAAAGCAGCAATAAAATCAATGCAAACCAAAACAACCTTAACAGAAGAAAAAAAACCCCAAAGCCCACAGTTTCTAAGATTAGGATTTTTAAGCATCATAGCACCGTGAGGAGCTAGATTTCTGAACCAAAGGTTGCATAGCACAAGAAGTGATGAAGTTAGGGGTTTGGACCTGCAGAAGGTCCAACCACAGTCCTAATCCATTTTCCACCCCTAGGAGAAGGATTAACTGTTTCAGGTGAACCCAAGCTAAGGAAAAGCAAAGCTGTAATGTATTGCTACAATATAACCTCCTTTTCATCTAAAATAACTGTCCCATGTGGTAAATTGTTAAAATTTATAAGATATAGACACATTTTAATATTTAAATAGATTTTTTTTTCACTATTCATTACTTGCTTTAAGTGTTAAAAAATGTATGCATACACTACCTTTTGAACTGTACTCGGTTGTAATCATTGGAGAGATGCTGAGCTGAAACATAGATCTGCACAGTTTCTTTGTTACTATTACACAGTGTTTACATAAACAAAAAGCAATTCACACAGTTTGTGCACCAAAATGTGTATAAAAAAAGAGGGCCTTTACTCCATATATCCTATAACATATGCTGTTTTAAAAAGTAAAGTAAATCAATTTATAAGTCAGAGTAAATAAATATATTGCATTTTCTCAGATTGCAACACCTTCATCTTTTTCACTATCAGAAAAAAAAAAAAAAAAAAAAAATGTGTTCAACACTCTTCACCAGGCTCCTTTAGTTTCATAATCTCTGTCTTTGGGATTGCAAAGATATACAGAACATCTAAACTCCAGAAATAATATTTGCATCTTCAAAGACGTGATAAAGTCCATGAGTTATCAAGAGGAATGTATAAACTACCTCTTGAGTAAATAAGGGAATATTAGACTTACAAATATTACATAAATTAAATAAAAAGTTTAAATAAACTTAGTACCATTTGTGAGAAGCCAGCTGAAAGCAAAAATGCGGTGTTCTTCAGTTCCTCCTTGAAAAAACTCTGAGACCAAAGCAGACATTGTGTTCACACTGAATTTGAACTGTCCAACTCTAACAAATCCTAAATACTTTGCTCCCAGTATCAATAACAGGAAGTCTGGAAAGTTATTCTTCACGACTTCGGTAACAGCAAATTTAAAAACTTATCAAAACTTCACAGTATGTGGTATAGAAAAATGCAGACCAAAGTCAGAACACAAGAGCTTATAAAGGGAAATATACCAAACCAAACCATAGTTTAATCCTCTTCCTTCATATCACAACTTTGAATTGAATTAAAAGAATTCCACTTTTAGGCATAATCAGTGTGATGATGTCTCTATTGTATCAAAATATAAATAAGTGAACAAACTAGAGTAGCTTGAATGTTTTCATAAAATCAGTTTTAAATAGGCAAAAGGAAGAACAGGAGAAGGATAACATAATACACAAAATGAAAATTATAAGCCCAGCACTCAAATTGTATTATCAGAGCAATGCAAGATATTTAAAATTTAAAGAGATATCTTCAATCTCTTCTTCAAATAATACTTTCAATCTTTTGAAAGAAATGCTGAAACCCAGACAAAAGAAATTAAAAAGGAACTGGGAAAGATAAGAAAATTAATCTCATGAGAACATGCAAGACAGCAAACACAGCCTGGACCAGTCAATGGGATCAGTGAGATAGAAGAAAATATCACCATAAATCCTTAGTCCACTATAAGGATTTATGTCAGATTTGAGCAAGTTGCTTGAGTAAATCATGCCTCAGTTCTCCACTGCTTAAATGCAAAAATAAATGCCTCCATTTCAGGGATTAAACAAGTTAGGGCAATAAAATTAATATTGTGAAACTACTTGGAAGCTACAAAGTAACACAAAGTATTGCTGTCTTAAGCATGCTACAGCAAGCAGTCAATCAGAGTGCGATACAAATTACAGTGACAACAGGGGAATGAAGAATGAAGAAGACAAAAATGAGGACAAATAGCTGTGCGGAAAAATATGACTAAATCAACTAAATAAAAAAAATAGTAAGTAAATCAATAAGCAAAGTGAGCAGGGAACATTTAGTGATATACTAAAAAAAAACTACTACTCATATCTTCCTCCTCTCTCCCTCCAAACTTGTCCTAAAGCACAGACACACTGACACTTTCAGTCATGAAACAGATTGACTGTATCTCATGACAACAACCTACTTAATCAAATAAAAGCAAACAGCTGTACTTGACTTATTGGCATAGTACAAGACTATGCCAATTAATTATTAAGACTAAAAGGTACTCAGATTTTTCAAAGCAAGAGTGTGTCTTCCATAAATCACAGAAAGCAAAAGTATAATCAGACTCATGTGTAGCTTGACTTCTTTGTGCCACCCAATAGTTTAGACTAACACACCTTTCAGCCCAGATGCAAAATCAGCTGTTGATAAATGATAAACAATTTAGGGTCTCTCTGAAGTAAATAAATAACTAAGTAAACCCCAAGATGTTGTATCAGGTAGCCTTGAGGCTGGAGGACAGTTCAAGGCACATTGTACAGATATCCTATGCTATGTTATTTCAGAAACAAAGAAGAGGCCAACATACCTCCCTTCTGACTTCTAGGAGCCCTGTATTCCATTTTTATACAATTTGATGGAACTTAGTGTGTCAAGAAAGAAAAATATGTTATAAATCCCTTACATGCAGCACTTTCCATAGGCAGGTTGAGACTGTCTCTGAGAAGTACAGACCTAGGGAAGATGATGAAAACAAGTGGTTATGGTCAAAAAAAAAAAAACAAAAAACCCAAACATAGTCTGTTAGTGTGCATTATGCTGCAAAAATACAGCCATGATTTAACAGTGACTGTCAGATCTGCACATAATGCTTTGGCCTACTTCCTGAAGGATTTTATCTGGCCAGAGACAAACTGTGAGATTTGTGCTGTCTTGAAAATCTGATCCAATATGGTTGCTTTCAGAGAGAAAAACATAAACAGAATTAGCTTATTTATAGTCTGAAACAAACTGCAATCAAATGTAAAGTAATATCCACTTATTACAACTGAACTGTATATACTTTTATTATATCTGACTTTACCTAATTGCTTTTATAATCCCATTGTTCAAAGATAAGTAGTCTTAAAAGGTTGCAATATAAGTATTAAGAAAGGCAAACACTTTTATGTTATAACTAAGAAAAATCCAACAAAGGGCTACATCAGACTCAGTTTTTCATATCACATTTGAAAAGTACTTTCAACCATTGTTTAGGGGAAAAAAAAAGGTGATGGGTTAGTTTCCAATTATTCATAGAAAACTGAATAGGACAAGGTTTTATTTGCTTTTCAGTTATCATTGTTATAGTCAAAACCATATTTGCTTACGCAATCTTGTATCTATATCAGGGCAAAGGAAAAACAGAGAATAGTTCTTACTGTCTTTGGTATCTGAAGTGCCATTACCTTAATAAACTCCAGTCACAGTCTCAAGAAATGGTTGAAGCATGTGCTTCTTTACTTGTGTTTTGTGAAACAGCCAATCAACCGATAAAGATAACTGGCTTGAAGAAAGAAAAGGCACAACATAGACTAACTATTTACACTCCAGAGATTTTTTTTAATTATTATTTTGAAATTAGAAGAGAAATATGACTTTCTTGTGCTGTTGTGGATTTTTTTTTTATTTTTTTTTTGTCAGGGATGGATGGTGGGGGTTGTTTTATTTCTTTCAAATCAGTAAGTTGGGACTAGAGAACTGTGGCAGCAATATCACAGAACGACTAAAAAGCAGAGCAGTAGACGAGCAAAGGGAGGAATCATGAGTATGGCTTCCAATAGCATTTAGCATATCTTGTGTGATTATTTTATGCAGAAGAGAAGTAGGAGCAATTGCAGTGGCAGCAGAAGAAGGAAGTCAGCTGACAGAGTAACCATGTAAGTAGAAACACAAAATATTAGATGTTACAGGTTTTTCCAGCAGTTTTAAATATAAACAAAATGCCTTCAATCTCTTCAATCTTTTGTCTGATCAGTCAGAAATACTTATTGAGGCCAGTTGTACCTCAGTTTCTTTTTTGATTAGTCCAGTTGCAGCAGAGGAGGAGCTATGTAAGAGAGGTTGATTTTAAAGTGTGGAAAAGTCTCGGGGATTATGTAATTATGTCTCACCATTGCGTCATTTAAATTAATATTGTGTCAAAACAGAAAATAGACTCCATGAGTTACTGTCTCTGAATATAATTATCCTCCTGATAAACTGATCTCTGCTGATATGGTGTAGGTTGTGCATGAGAATAATTTCAGCTAAGGGAATTTTTTTCTTCTTTGCCAAAGCATCAACCATCAGAGATATTTTAATATTTTAAGTTTTTCTTGCAACTTCTTGTACACTTGCATGTGTTGCTATATTTCATTCTTTTGTGTGTAAGCATGTTTATGTAAGCACATTGCTATGATACATGTAGCTGAGGATAGGCGGTACTAATCAGAAGCATCAAGCCTGGTTGTGACTGCTTTTCATCAAGCTTTTCTATTTTATACAATTTATTTATCATAATCATAAACATAAACAATAAAGTTGTTTATCTTTTGTCAAAATTTGTGATATACAAAATTGAATTCAGAATAATTCTGTACTTTTTATATAGTTTATAACTAGCTTCTAGTCAAGCTTTCTTTCACTCTTAAAGTTAGGATAAAATAAAATAACTCATGAAACAAGATCAATTGGCTTTGTAAACTTAGTTCCTTGTTAGTGAGAAGTGAAGCCTTGGGTAAAGCACACACTTGTCTGTACTCTTAATCCAAATTACATTTAAAATTCTTTGAACAATAAGTGAGACAAATGTAATAAAAGCCAGGAAAATCTCCCTGTCATACAGACCAATCTGAAATCTTGTGCTGAGATCTACTATGTCCTAAGGCATCTCTAAAGAATGGCACAATTAATAGAAATGAATAAATCACAGTGATTTCTTCCTAAAAGTTTATAGACTTGTATTAGCAGAAATTCTATGAATAAGTTCTTCCTCACATACTGTCTCTTTCATAAGATGATTAAATTTTTCTCCTCTTTTCTACAAACCTCCCACTTGAATTTCTAAGTTATTTTTCTTCCTTTCTGATTCTCACAGTACCAGTAGTATCCTTTTCTTCCATTACTGAAGGTTAAAATATTCTTTATAAAGCAAATTGGCTCTTCACATTGCAGAAGACCAGACTTCCTGGAATTGAAGCTTTTTGTTTTTGCCTTTTACTTTCCAGGAAGGCAAGTCATTACACTGTGTAGTCATCCAGTGTGTACACAGATTCTTTGCTCTCTCACATTAGTGATCGCTCCTAAATGAAGGTATGAAATTTCAGTGCTGGAAATTTCTATAAAGGAGACTCTTGTAGGCCAGTGAAAGTGGTTATATTGCCACTGCTAGGGGCAGATGTCAGGCTATGTCAGGTTCCAGGCTGCTGTCGGCCTGAACAGGGCTGAGCTGGGTTTACCAGGTGCCCCATGGCCAAGTACCCGTTGCCCAGCCTGTCTGAGCTCCAGCTCTGTGAGTGCCAACAGAGAAGGGGCTGAGAGCCCCAGGCAGTCTCTGCCAGACAAACAGCCCCCAGGGATACTGGGGGACTATGGGTCAGCAAACCAAATGTGTTTGGGGTTTTTGGTACCTGTCACTGTCACCACCCTGACCCCACATAGATTTCCCTGTGGCAGCAGGACCCGGCTCGACCTGCCCCGGGTCACCCTGGGGAGCAGCCCCACTCCTGCCGCTCCCTGATGGACTCCTCCTTGCCCAGGAGGGATATGTCAGCATATCACATGGCAGAGCTGATAAGAGTAGCAGAATGAAATGCTGGGGTCTGAACCCCAAGCCCCCAAATTAAGGTTGACATATGGGTGATTCCCACAGCCCTTCATAAAGAGGTGGTGAGTTTGCCTTACAGCTTCCCCCCAGGGTGCAGCTGGCCCTGCAGGGAGAGCCATAAGGGGGGCCCCAGGGGTCCCGCACTGAGTTGACAAAGGTCAGGTGTCTGCTTGGGGATAAAAGCTGGGACCACTTGCAGGGAGTCAGGAGTGTCTGTCTGTGGAGTGCACTCCCCAGAGCTTCCTGGTTCAGGGCAGACCTCCTGACTCTCCCTGGAGCTGGACCCCGGCCTGTTTAGACCTTTGCAAACGCGGGTTGATCGGGTGAGAGTCGCCATGTGGGCACCTTTTTCTTATGTGTTTAGCTCTCTGGTTTGGTTGTTTCCCATGCCAACTGTGGGAAACCTCGGTTCGCTGTTTATGATGCCTGTTGTGGGCCGATTTACGTCCTTTGTGGGATTGTTGGGGGTGGCATCAATTATGTACCAGCTGATTGATCTGTTTGTACCCCCAACAATCATTCATGGAATGTTCTTTTTGTTTACAATACAGTCTGTGTATTGGTTCATCTTCCTGCTGGTGCTATCATTTTTGTTGGGCCTGGTCATTGGCAGAACAAAGGCATAACAGGAAAGAATGGAAAAGGTTTCTGTGGAGTGTGATGGTTTTCACTCTAGAGAGTCTCTGTTCAAACCTGAGTCACAAGAAGAATGGCTGCTATTTTCACAAATATGCAAAAGAGTATTTCAGCCTCTGCCTCACCTCCTCTCTACTGCCTAGCTACTGCTCCTGCCTTTGGGGGAAACAGAAGTTCCTCACACAAGTGAAACTTTAGTCCACTTGGAATAAGAGTCATGCTCACTGCACCCTATTAAATGATCAATTTCTGTTTACAGTATCAGTAGTTTTGGTTACTCCTGGTTCAGCTTGCTAATTTCATGAGTTTTATGTTATAAGCAGTAGCTCATCTCACTGTTTCCTCTGAGAATGTGTCTGTCTGCATCCCATCATGTACACTGCACTACCATACTCTGCCCATGGAGAGAGATATTACTTAGAAAGTTATCTGTAGTGTTGAACTTTTTAGCTATAAGTCTGATGCATTGTCACTGTGGTGTTTAAGGTTTTTATTTTGGAGGTCTCAGGAACTTCCTACACCTTTCACAGATACTGCATTGGAGAGCATTGTCCATAGAAATCATTTTACTATAAGCACTACTGGGCAATCTGACTAGGGAACTGGTGCAAGGTGGGGCTGTTCTTTTGACTGATCTAGGGCTATCACCATTCACACACTAACAGACCTACATCAGTCACAGATTGGTGGATTAGAAAGTCATGAAGACATGACACAGGTAGTCCTGGAGAACTAGAGAAAGAACCTAATATTGATCCTAGAAGAAACTTTATAATCTGATCAGATTAACAGTTATGTATGCCTAAAGCAGACCTCTTCAGAGAAAGACAGCATCAAGCCTCATCCAGCACAGTCATGTAGCATTTTAAGCTATCCACCGTAGATTAAAGAGAACACCAGAACAAGAACCCAAGCCTTGATTTCCTCTACAAAAGGTAGTGACCTGACCAAGCTGCTCGTTATTCTAGGTCTTCCCTTTTCCTGTAAAAGTTATGAAATTTGGGGTTTTGTCTAGTTACGGAAAAGGATGGTGTTTGAAAACATGTAATGACTTTTCCCATTTAGAATAAATAATTCCTCTGTCTAACTCTGATGAGTACAATCTGAACAAATGGTCAAGATTCATAAGTGATGTGACAGAAGAATGCATAATGGGGGGTCAGTAAACTCCTGAGGAGCTAAACAGGATCACTGATTCAGCAGCTGGGGCCTCCTACTATTTAAAAAAAAGACATTGTTCATACCAGACATTATCCCAATAATTCATCAGTTCTCTTGTTAGTCAAGTTGTCAACAACATCTGAGTAGAAATACAGCAAAACTGAAATATTTCAGTGTCTTAGCTACAATACTCAACTCTCCATTAGGACTCATCTTTTTCTTGATCAGCTTTTACCACTTGTTTGGTGTGCTCTGCTCCCTCCCCAAAGAGACTGGACATTTTTCTGACATTGAGCACATGCCTTTTCTTCTTAAATGGGAATTAATAATTGCCCAGGAGGCAGAGATTATTCAAGAAATGGAGTTGAGTACAAAAAATGTAATGAGAATATCTGCTGTCCCAGGATGTTTGCAGAAGATGTTCGTATAGCTAATTCTCTAAGCAAACCTCAGAGTTTATAAATTAAAAACATTCCTATTTCCTCAGAATGTGCATACATTAATTTCTTTGGAGAGCATGCTATTACTACAACATCATATTCCATATGAGTTTTTATTTGAAAATGTAATAGAAGTTTTATATTCTGAATGCATAAAATCTCAACATTAAAATGCTATCAGTGACACATAGCCTCTGGCCAAAGTGCTGTCACATCCCTTCCTATCTTCCTTTCCCTTCATTTCTTTTCTTTCTCTTACAACATAATGTAAAGATAAGCTAATATCAATTAACAATGGAACATATCTGTATTAGAGAATATTTGCATTCATTTGCTTGCCTTGATTTGAGTTCATGTCTTCTTGCACTTTACACCAATGGTCCTATTGGATCATAGCTACATTAAAGAAATGCATACAGTAAAAAAAAAATATACGTTTTTGGCACACTAAAGACAAAGTAATTCCTATTGTTCTGTCTATAGATCAAAGGCAAGTAGGAAAAAGAGAGCTACATACAATTAGGTTAGAGTCAGACAGAGGGCAATCAGAAGCTACTGCAAGATTTCACCACAAGAGGTGAAGGATATTCCTTAAATTATCATTAAGTAACTCTTCTCAAGCCAATCCTACTGTATACTTAACAGTACGCATGCAGAAACAAATGTATGCTCTAATTATGTCTGTCATCTTTCTTTAGGTCAAGTAGTTTTTAATGGTATCCTTAACATTTCCAGTAATTCTACTGCACCCTCCTTTTTCAGGCTTCGTACGTTATAGCTTTTCTCCTTGTGAAAGTTTAAAAGTTCAGCAACAATTGCCTGTTTAATTACTTTAATTATTACCTTATGTCTCTTAGTTTTATGAAGTATTGACTTTCAATCAGAGGTTCAATTATAATGATTCTATGACATATTATAAAGTGAACAAAGAGGTTAAAATAGGATCCTTTTCTAAGAATTTACAAACTCATTTATATTCACAGGTTTGCACTTTCCTATTTTTCATCTTAAGCAAATGATATTTTGCTATTCACTGCTGAAATGATGTCAGTGTTAGAGACAAAGCAATTGAACCTCTCAATGAGGGCAAAGCACAGCAGCAAAGAAAAAAAATTATCTTAGCAGAGGAAAAGGTGAGTGTCAGGAGGACATTAGGCACCTGAATGCCTTTGGGAGCTAGTCAGTCTTGCTCTGCCAGACAAGCTCCTGAAAATTCAGCTGTGGCACTTCAAGTTGCTCTTGCACCAGATTGTCTTCCCTGTTCCTAGTTAGAGATTACTGTCCATCACCCAGCTGTGACAGCTCAGTCTCACAATTAAGCTTAAAGGCTCTTGGCAATTTATTTATTTATTTTTGTTTTGCATTTTGTGGGACCTCTTTGGGGAACACGTTACAAGAGTAAGGAAGTCAGAATAGTAATAAACTAAGAAATGGGCAGACATATCAGCCATGAAATCGTGAGACCTCAAGTTCACTCCTGCTGCTTTGCACCTGCCACAAGATTCTTGCCAGGCACTTTCTCATACTCTAACTGCCTCATGACTTGGTTTTGTCATTTGCCTCTCTGAATTAGTTTATCGAAGAGAAAACCTGCAGAGCTTGTCAGTCATCAACATTGTGTTGGGTAAAAGGCACACTTTTGTTTGTTTTGCATACTTTCATTATGGTCATAATATCCCATGAGGTGTGTTCTGCCAATGACAAGGCCCAACAAGAATGATAGCACCAGCAGGAAGATGAACCAATACACAGACTGTATTGTAAACAAAAAGGACATTCCATGACTGATTGCTGGGAATATAAACAGATCAATCAGCTGGTACATAATTGACACCACCCCCAACGATCCCACAAAGGACATGACTCGGCCCACAACAGGTGGTATAAAGAGTGAACAGAAGTTTCCCACAGTTGGCATGGGAAACAACCAAACCAGAGAGCTAAACACATAAGAAAAAGGTGCCCACATGGCAAATCTCACTTGATCAACCCACGTTCACAAAGGTCTGAACTGACTGGGGCCCAGCTCCAGGGAGAGTCAGGAGATCTGCCCTGAACCAGGAAGCTCTGGGGAGTGCACTCCACAGACAGACACTCCTGACTCCCTGCAGGTGGTCCCAGCTTTTATCCCCAAGCAGACAGCTGACCTTTGTCAACTCAATGTGGGACACCTGGGACTCATTTCCCTTATGGCTCTCCCTGCAGGGCCGGCCGCAACCTGGGGGGAAGCTGTAAGGCAAACTCACCACCTCTTTATGAAGAGCTGTAAGGCAAACTCACCACCTCTTTATGAAGGGCTGTAGGAATCACCCATATGTCAACCATAACTTGGGGGCTTGGGGTTCAGACCCCAGCACTTCAGGTGTGTGTTGAATTTGTGCCTGGGGACTTTTGGTAGTGGGGGAGGAGACTGCTGTTGTGGACTGCTGTAAGAAGCTTCGAGGAGTTCCCCCAGCTCTAGGCTGGACCTGCCTCTCGCCGAGACCAAGCTAATCAATGTCTTTGTGATAACGTATTTAAGGGGGGAAAACTATTGAGCAAGTTCCTTTGTTTTGGGAATTCCTCTGTTTCCGAAGGGAGTGGGATATGAAAGACACAACCATGCGGACACCTAGGTCAGTGAGGAAGGGAGACAAGCCAGGGCAGCCTTTCCCCTTCAGCCCATGGTGAGATGGCAGGCTGAGCCCACTGAGCAACAGTGGGGCAGAATCCTGTTTGCAGCCTATCAAGGACCCCATGCCAGAGCAGGGGACTGATCCTGAAGAACGTTGTAAATCTGAGGCAAACCTGTGCTAGAGGAGTCAATTGCTGGAAGGGTTGGTACGTGTGGAAGGGACCCACAGTGGTACGAGAAGTTTGTGGAGGACTATCTACCATGAGAGAGGTGCCAAGTTACAGCAGGGGAAGACTGTGAGTTTTCCCACATGAAAAGGAAGGAACAGCAGAGACAATGTGGAATGGACTGTGGCTGACTGCAACCCCCATTCCCTGTCCCCCTGCACTGCTGGGGGTGAGGAGGTAGCAGAGTTGGGCCCAGAAAGAAGGGAGCATAGGATATGTTTCAGTCTGCTAAAATGCAAAATCAAACGGCTAATTACCAGATTTAGAATAAAATAAAGAAAGAAGAATGCTATGCTTTGCTTTTATGAACTGATTTCCAGGATATCTTCTGCATTATATTGGGCTAAGGACTGACAAGGAGAGTTCCATTTTCTTAGAGCTTCATGCCATTTTTTCCAGAGTAGTGACTTCTTCTGTAGTATAATTCTCAAATGGGAGTCTTTAATTTGGAGAAACTGCCTTGTGAACTCCTTCATACAGTGAAAATTCCACCATGCACAAAGCATCTTTGGGACCTCCAGTAACTTAGAGTATTCATAGTTTCCTTTAATTATAATATCAACTTATGTTCCTTTTATGAATTTAAAGCTCTCTGACATGGCACAGATTTTACTGAGCAGAGAGATTTCTGAAATGCCATCTTAATCTTCAGAGACCAAACATGGTTAGCACCCAACTAATTAGACATCCACTCAGACATGAAAATGAATCTTTTTTTGATAAACGTATTGGTGAAAAACTGTATCATATCTGACTTCATCCAAGCTGAAAGCTTTTTTCTTTACTATTTAACTTCAGAATCAATTACACAAAAGTTTCAAAGATAAGTGGAAAGATAGCTTTTTTGTTAATGGTGATTGACCAAATACAGCAGGTAACAAGATAAGCCTGTACAGAATCAGAACCAGTGCTGTGGCCTGTGGTGTTGCAAGACCCCTCACAGTAGGGATGTCTCAGTTTAAACACTGGAAAAATATCTTTGAAAGCTCACTATCACTGAGCTAAATCAAAGCACAGACGAGCTCTAGAGGGGTTTTACCAAATACCTGACTATTAGCACTGCCATTGATCCAACTAGACCCCTCCCTGAGCAGAGGCTGACTACAAGCTAAATGGTGTTAAGGTCTGTGGGGCTTCCTGTTGTAGATTAATCAAATCCAGAGCATTGCAATCAAATTCACTTTCACTTCAGTTGTTATCAGTATTATTAAAAGCCTAAGTCACTTTCTCCACTGTGTTACATACACTTTGCTCTCTCAAGATACTTTTTACTCTCTGTAGCAAAGGATGGAATGATACATACTATATATGTACTTCAGGTTACAAACAAATTAGATGATACACACACTTTTCCTTACTTTCCTGAATTTGAAGTTCAAATCCTTGAATTTCAGTCACATAGATCAGGTTGTAATCAGCAGCTATTTGAAAGAGTTTTCAGGATTTTTTTTTTTTTTCTAATTTGCCATGCAAATCCCATCATTTCCTCACCAAATAAGCAAGGCCTATGCACTAACGTACAAGGTAAAGAGCATATATTTTAGAGAATAAATTTTACTTTATGACACCAATCAATGTCTCAGTTGAAAGTGGTGTCTGTGTAGGCTTCCAAAAGTGTTTTGTTAAGGTGCGAATGTTCCACAAGCTCCTTAAGTACATTTGTGCTTACTAGTTAATACATACACTTTTTGACTATAATGGAATAGGAAATGCATTTCCCCTTTGGCTTGAACTGAACTTAAAATATTAGACCAACACTTAATACATCCAGAGGTCCCTGGTTTCCCTGCACTCTTGCAGAAGAAACACATATCAGGCATCACTGACATTTGTGATTCTGTAAATCATACTTAGATATCATTAATATAATGCTCAGTGGTTTTGATAGGATGAAATCTATAAATGTAACAAGGCATAAAAAAAACCCAAGTAGTTTAAATCATAGCTACAAAACCACCTCTGGAACCTGGTAGAGTGATAACCAACTTAGGAGATACAGACCTAACTTTCGTATACCTGGCTATAAAGAGGTGTCTCATATTTTAACATCATGTCCCTGAGGAGTAGCTGCATATATATCAATTTATTCTGGTGGAAGAAATTTTATTTTCATTGTATTTAGCAGCTTCAGGAAGTTAAAATGGCAGATTTGAAGTAAAATGACAAATAATTGTTATGATTACAACATATTATCCCCTTCTGCCCTGACAGGAAGGGATAGTTAAAGATAGTAAGACCTACAAGGATGCTACAAGGGTAAAGAAATATGGAAAATCTGATATAACAGCTTGTAATCACAACATGAACCAAAAGTAAATTATTTTTAATTTTTGCTGCTAGATACTGTACAAGCTGAAAAGATGTTACTAAGCAAGATATTAGCAAGATACTTTCCTCACAGGTATAACACTGATATCAGCTGCTGGAAAGAGAGAAGCAAATTATGCTGACGATAAAGCACACCAGTTCACTCTCTGTAAGATGTCTACCACAGCCCTTGCAAACAGGCCTAAGCAGTCACAAGCACACAAGTGCTCTGCTTACAAAAACAGAATATGGAATGTAGGAAGAAGAGCGTGTTTATGGTTAAGTATAACTGGCAGATGCTGTAGAAGAAACAATGTGATATACACAGGGAGGTAAGGAGGACAGTAGGTCATGGGGAGCAATTTTGAAACTATTTGACCATCACCCTGGCAATGTAACAGAGAAAAAGTGCCAAACAGTATCCATTTGTTGATTTCAAAGGAAGATACTGCCATAATAGGGGCAAAACTAGACCAAATAGAGATCAATTTGGTTAATATAGACAAAATATGATTTAAATTCAGGGCAAACCATTTAAATCAACAATCTTCCAATTGCAACAACCTTCCAAAATGCAAAAGATTAGAAGAGTTCAGTATAATTCTTTGCAAATAACAGTGCACAATAGTGATTAAAGAAAATAGAAAAGATGTGAACGTTATGTTAAAACTTACACTCTCAGCAAACACAGAATCAGAATGTTTTGGACTGGAAGGGACTTTTAGAGGTCATCTGGTCCAACTTCCCTATGCAAGTAGGGACATCTCTGGCTAGGTCAGGTGACCCAGGGCCCTATCAAGCATGACCTCGAATGACTCCAGGGTTGAGGCCTCCACCACCTCTATGGACAGTCCATTCCAATGATCTCTTACTCTTATATTAATTTTTTTTTTTTCTAATATCAAGTTTAAATCTATCCTTTCCTAATTTAAAACCATTACTCCTTGTCCTATCATAGAATCATAGAATCATAGAATCCTTCAGGTTGGAAGAGACCTCCTGGATCATCAAGTCCAACCATTAAGCCAACAGTTTTGAATAGACCCTCCCCCACCTTCATGTGGGCCCCTTTCAGGTACTGGAAGGTTGTTATAAGGCCTCTCAGAGCCTTCTCCAGGCTGAACAGGCCCAATTCCCTCAGCCTGTCTCAATACAAGAGATGCTCCAATCTCTTGATCATTTTGGTGGCCTTCCTCTGGACTCTCTCTAATATGCTTACATCCTTCTTGTGCTGGGGGGCTCCAGAGCTGGACACAGTGGTCCAGATGAGGTCTCACCAGGACAGAGCAGAGGGGCAGAATCACCTCTCTCCATCTGCTATCCACACTTCTTTTGATGCAGCCCAGGATGTGATTGTCCTTCTGAGCCGCTGCTGCACATTGGTGGCTCATGTCCAGTTTTTCATCCACCAGCACTCCCAAGTCCCTTTCTACAGGAGTGCTCTCCAGTATATCCTCTCCCAATCTATACTGATAGTGATGGTTACTCCAGCCCAGGTGCAGGACCCTGGACTTGGCCTTGTTGAACCTCATAAGGTTCATCTGGGCCCACTTTTCCAGCCTGTCCAAGTCCCTCTGGATGGCCTCCTGTCCCTCTGGCATGTCAGCTGCACCACCCAGCTTAGTATCATCAGCAGACTTGCTGAGGGTGCACTCAATGCCACTGTCAATATAATTAATGAAGATATTAAATAACACTGGTCCCACCACAGCACAGACCCCTGAGGGACACCACTCATCACCATCCTCCATCTGGACATCGAGCCATTGACCATCACTCTCTGGGTGTGACCGTCCAGCCAGTTCTCTATCCACTGAACAGTCCATCCATCGAACTTGTAATCCCCCAACTCAGAGATTAGGGTGTTGTGGGGGACCGTGTCAAAGGCCTTGCAGAAGTCCAGATAGACGACATCCATAGGTCTTCCCTACATACAGAACAATAAGTAGTGCTGTATTGTCTCTGCAAGCAATCATATCCATGGAAGAATCAGATGAGAACTTGCAAAAGTAATGTCACATTCACACACACATATAAATGCTTGGTGAAAATGTGACATGAGCATTTACCAAGTTTATATTCCCTAAGAACAGCCTAGAAAGAATTCCATATATCTGCAAAGCAGAAGGCCACCGAGTATTTCAGAAACAGTTTTGGCAGAATTTTCTTCATACAAAAAAACAGATTCACCCAACAGAAGTAAACTGAAAATAAATGTTTGGTATTATGGACTGTCTGGAATGTAATATACAAAACAGACAAAAGCACAGCATTTTTGTAACACATTATTTGTTTCAGAATGTTCACTCAGCATTAATTAGAACTCAAGCTGTTGGTTTCCAATCTTGCATTCAGACTCCTGCTCCCCCTTTGCCACCCACTGGGGCCTGCTATTCCCATTATAAATATCCATAAATCTCACCAACTCTAATGGGCTTACTGCAGTCCTGCACATGCATCAAGGGGAGGATAAATGCCTCTACTTGTGCCTTCTGATACCCATAATTGTTTAGTGACATAATGAGATAATGTTTCTAAAACAGCAAAAATCAGTGGGTGTTTTTCTATGCCCTTTAATATGATTTAGTGAGCTTTTCAGATGAAATCATTCTAGATTTCATATGTGTTTAGGAATTTTTGCAGGCAAACTAAAGGCCAGCTTCTACTTGAAGACAGTAGAGAGAGGAAGTAAGGGATAGCATTTAAAAACTTTCTCCTCATTCTTTCACCTAAAGGATGATGAAGAAAAATGCTGTCATCATTAAAGTGAGCAAATAAACAGATGAATTAATTTGAAGAAGAAAAGGTACAGCAAAGGATGATCCATAGAATTTTTTTTTTTTTTCATGAAAGACGAACAAAAGAGTTTGTTTCATTAGACCAGAAAAGCAAAGGATGAGGAGGAACAGGATTGCTGGTTTTAGACAAAACAAGGAAATGAACACAAAGGAGAGAAAATAACCACTTGAGCTAAAGGGGAACACTGGCACAAGAACAAATAGACATAAACTGAAGAGGAATAAATTTAGATTTAATTTAGGAATGGGCTCTGAGCCTTTCTGCCTATCAGATTTTGAAATAGTCTTTCATTGAAAATAATGGGGTCAGAGAGAATGTAAATGCTTATAAGAAAACTCAGTAAGGTTTTAAAGGAGTTGAATTGGTGCTTGCAAGGGATAGATTTCAGAGTCTAGAAGCTTCATCTCTACCTTCTTTGTGTTCCTATTGCTTCCCATTTCTCTCCCCACTATGGGGACCACACAACATAAAGATATAGACACAATAAAGCAAAAAAAGAAAAAATAAATAGCCACTTCAATAAGCAGATATTAGTGACACAAACATAGCACCATGTTTGCTTCAGAAATGTTACAAATTAATAACACTTTGATTTGACCTGAATGTAACTGTGAAATAAAACACCATTTTAAAAACTTTTATGACTTGGTATGAATTTTCACTATCTTGTTCTCAAGCCATGACAAAAATTGTCTTGCTAACTGAAAAATTTACTTTAAGATTCAATAGGTTCTAGCCCAGTGCTATTAGAACAGCAGATGTATTTCTTTATATATTTATAAGCAGATCAAAATAAGCAGAACATTTGGTGGCAGTAGTCCTACTTACTGAATGTCATCAAACTGCTGATATTTCCCATTTGAAAGAAATTAAATTAAGTATTTGAAGAACACTGTTAACTCCTTTCCTTAATGTTATCTCTATGCTATAGCTGCTTGAAAAGACATAAATACCATTAAAAACCACTGATGGATCCTTTATAAATTGCAGCTGAATATAAAACAATGCTCAAGTTAATTGACTTTGCGTTTTCAGCAAGCACTTTGCCAAGTAATTATTATTTGTCTAACAATGGTTTCAATGCAAATTGATGGTGCATATCTGCAATTAATCTGAAGTCATCGCAAAATACAAACAACAATTATTTTCTGAAATTACTACAGAAAACAAAGAGAAAATAATGTTGACACTGGTTTACACATTTAATTTATAAAAAAAAA
>NW_008622235.1:26315-45621 GCF_000691845.1 Merops nubicus
AAAAAAAAAAAAAACAAAAAAAAAAAAAAAAAAAAAAACAAACCAAACCAAACCAAAAAACCCAAAGCCTAAATATTAGTGTTTGTTTGTTTGTTGTCTGTCACTGGCAAATTGCTCTGTTAAAAAAATAACAAAGCTAAATCAAAGGAAAAAGAAAAAAAAAAAAAAAAAAAAAACACCAAGCAAAGTATAATATGTGCTCCTTTCCATCAAAACACATGCATCAAAGACCCACATATGCTACAGCATCTTAGTGATCCTCATGCCTCTTTTCATCATTTTAGGTTGGTATAAGTACCTGTTCATGCTGAAAAGAGCAGTCCCATATTGACCCACGCATCCCCACAATTCTTTCAGCCAGGCCAGCAACTATATCTTGAGCCAATTCAGGCAATTACTCCAGATGAAAACCTGATCTTTATAATTTATTTGTTTCCTGTTTAGCCATCAGCTGGCTTCACTCAGTGCACCTGCTCTGACCTTCTTCATCTCATAGACACACTACACATTACAAACCTTCTTGCATATTGGAAGTTAAGATTCAGTGTTACTCTTTCTGAGAATCATTTTTAAACACCTTGTTTTGCCACTTCTGAGCCTTTGTTGTGTTTGAAGGATTTCTAACTTACCTTAAAAGTTCCAGAAAAAAAGAAAAGATCTATCTAATCTATGTCAGAATCTTTGCAATTCCAGTTGTCTGATCAAATATCTATTTTTTCAATTGTTTGTAGTAAACTGTGTGATACCTGCACGTTACCTAGTCAGCACAGGCATAGATTCATTTTGCATTGTGGCAATCATCTCCCAGATAACATGTGAAATGTAGAATTATTGAGGGGTAGATAACTCAAGATAAAACAAAATATAATCTAGAGATTTCAGTCTACCAGATAAATCTCTACAAGAAGAAAAAAATGCTCACTAAAGTCTTGAATAATCATTTATATCAATATACTCATTGTGCATTATGTATGTGTGGTGCAATTCATCCTTGACATTGTGTCATTGAAGCAGCTGAATTATACAGAAACCAGACTGAATTTGTCATTCCATGCAAAATAAATAAATAACACTTAGAATAGGTGTACAAACTGCAGTATCTTTTCTGAGGTAAAATAGACATATTCAGAGAAAGGAAACAAAAGCTCCCAGTGAGTGGGTATTTAAAATATTACCCTTTTTCCATGAGAGAAGGTACATGCTACTATCATTGGTTACATTGCTTTGCCAGATGAAATATAACCATGCTCTGAAATGCAAACAAATAAACAAACAAACAAATAAATAAATAACCACAATTGATCAAACAGCACACAAAACATTATATGCAAGCCAATAATGTAATATAACTCTACCAGAGTTTTAGCTAATATTCCAGGCTGGTTGTTTATTAAACTGGGTCTTAATGAAGCAATGATTTGTGGCATCTCAGTATTGGTACTTCATTAACATTTCTGATGAGCTGGGTAGCTGAACCACAACAAGAGGGGACAAGGGTGTTTTCCTCCCTTTTTCTTGTGTCTATACAGGCAGTGTATAGACATGGGATTGGATGTGGGCAGAGAAAATTCTGTTTGAAAGAATGCTTCCACAAAGCAGAAATAATTTCTCTTTTCTTGGCCTTTCATGCTGTAAAGTATTTAGTACTAGTAATTTCATACTAGAAAAAAAAAACTCTCATCTGGAAATTTTCAGACATTTATGCTTGGATTCGTCAGCCAAACTCACTGCATGAAAAGCTTAGAAGAGAGGTTTGTTTCCTTCTACAAGTTTTCCTTTTTTTCCTTAATGCTTATTCAAACGCATGGCATTGATACACAGTGAGGGACAATCTCCCTGGCGTTAATACATACAGTACCCACTTACCTATATATTCACTATAATATTTGGTCCAGATTAACTTTCACTGTGTAGATTCTAAATATATTATAGCACTGTGGAAGGAATATTGACATACATTGTGGTTGCGGGTGTTATGAATCACACCATATCACAGAAAAAAGGAATTTTTTTTCCTGTTACAAAGACTAAAAAATGAATGTAACTTCTTTTGAACGGAAACTAATTTTGTGTCATAGAATATCACATTAAAATTATTTTAGAAATAAGATGGCATTATATATAAAAATATGTATAATGATTTAAGCATTGCCTAAATCCCCTTAATCTTGAAAACTCACTTATGCACTCATAGTGTTGGGATTTGACTCAGTCTATGCTGTAACAAGGACTAACTCTTAACGGTAACAACACTGGTGCTGTGTTGCTGGGCTACTTCATCAGGTGGTGATTTAGTTCAATGACAGCATTATGGGGAGATATTTAATTTCTAGACTGAATTTTTTCAGACTGTTCTTAGGAAGGTCTATGAGACAGGACAAAAAAAGACATGAGGTTTTTTATCTGAAGCTATCCTTGTGTTCTGTTTGGTTCTCTTGCACCATTTCTAATATATCCGTATAAAGAAAACAATGGTCTAACAATGTAGCAGACTGATGAGACAGTATTAAGAATAACCCTGTCACAGAGGCACCCGCAAAACAGACAGCAGCTGCTACTTGAAATGTGGATTTACTGTAACCAAAATTAACCTCTACTCCTTTTGAGTGCACATTACATTACAAGTTTGGGTGTCAATCAGGAATATACTACTACAAAACTAACTCCTAAATTTTAAGGACTGTTCTTTCTAAAAAGATGAACCAAATTGTGTGTACACTCACTCATACAGGAAAAACCTCCCACACAACAGTACCCAAAGGAGGTCTCTCACCCAAGCCTCAAGGGATCACACAGGGCTATATTCAGAAGAAATATTTACTCACCAAAGCAGGGTGAGGCTCACTCAGTCTGTGGAAGTATCCTTGGACAGCACCCCAATCCAAGGGGAGGATTCATAACTTCAAGGTCTATTTGCTCTGATGGAACCAACTCAAAATCATCTCTCCAGGGCTCCATTTATACCCTAGTCAAGTGTGCACCATGGTCATTCTAATTAGCAGGTTTTAAGCACATGACAAAGGCTGGGTAAGGGACTGGACCCTGAGGTACAGGTTAATTGCCTTGAGGTGCAATTTCATGGCAGTGAGGCACCAAACCAATCTTTACCAGACTCCAGCAAGCCCTGGCCTTTGTTAGGCTTTAGTCAGGATGGCTGCACCTACCACAAACCCCTGTTATGCTTTTCTTTCAGCTCTTCAGCTTAACTCTGCTGAAACACGGACCAGATTTCTGATTTGTTAAAAGCATTGGACAGACTTAAACCATGGAGATATTATCCATAAAACTTAGATGTTCAGATGTCCTTCTAAACTTTCATAAACAGAGTACCTTTCAATTTCTTAGTAATGGCATAGTTCCACTTCACAATTGCTCTTGAAACAATCTCTATGATGCATGTAATATAAATAGTGCATCTTGCCTGACATTGTGATGAACTGATTGATCAGTTGTTTATAAAACAGAAATCTCTTGACTGTACCTAAAATAAGACAAATCCTTTGACTTGCTGCTAGCAGTAAATTTTTCGTTCTGATATTATTTGGCAAATCTGGGGATCTGACATTAAATCTTACAGTTTTAAGTAGAGCCAATTTTATGGCAAAATAATCTGAAATTTTCCTAGGAGATTATCCTTGGTTTCGTTTTTTTTTGTCTGCTTTTCTTGAAAGAACAGCCATTTTTTAAGCACATTTCCACTCCACCTTCATTCCCAGGACTGTGGGTTTCATAAAGCTCTGCAAAATAATTCTAAGCATATCTCATGTACTTAAAATAAAATCCATTCTCATTTCATGTATCTCTCCCTTTTGGGCCAACAGCATTAAATGGAGAAAAAACTTATGCATGTTTCTCTAACATGAAAAGTTTATGAAGGACTTGTATATTATGGTTAAAAAAAAAGACATAAATCATAATATCACTGAGACAGTTATATTACATGTGTATGCTCATTTTTTTTTTTCTTTAGAAATTTTTAATGTTAACTGCAAGTCAGCTAGTAAAGGTATACATAATGTACTCTTTCTGTTGGGATCACATCTACTGTTCCCATAAAGATATTACTGCATTACATGTGACAGGTATTTCATTATGCTGTATGACAGGATGATTTTACATCTATATGTAAGCACATAAACATACACATTTAAAATATCTCTTGGGCAGAGAAGCATTGTCAGAAGTTCATCGAACTTGGGATCTGTTGGTCCTGCAGGAGGAATGAATGCAGGAAAAACATATCCTTAAGAACCATCCTGCTTACAGACAACATCAAAGTTGCAGGGATGAGTGCCTCACTCAGCTGTCATGATGCTCCATGATAGCTTTTCACATAACAAATATTTTTCTGGAAGGCAATTTGATTGTGTCTGTAAAGAAATAACTGCTTTACAATTACAGATTTCATGATGTATTCTCATTGGGCCAAGTAAACTAGACCTGCTCTAAACTCCTTTTACAAGCATGAGAAGAGACTGCAGAATCAAGAAGGTTAATTTGTTTATCAGAAAGTCACTCCACAAAGCAGATGCTCTGACAATGTAAATAGCTTTATCTGTTAAGAGTAACTCATGAAGTTTTAAATTATAATGATACTATTTGTATCCTTTTTGGCTTCATATACATCTGCATCATGGCAGGAGAAGTATCTCTAATAATTCTAATTCAAACTGTCTCACAACTGCATAACTTCATTCTGGGTGTTGTATCTTGCACATTAAAGGAATGATTCCAGTCTCTAGGATTCAAAAGAGAAAATCAGATTCAACTGATTTGTGATCCTTCCTAAGAGTATCCATGAAAGCTCAGAAAAGAACCACAATGGTCTTCAATCTTCAGTCTTGTTTTATTCTACTTTGTGCACAGTTTTTTCTTTGAGTTTTGAGTGATATATGAAAGCTTATAAAATTGGACAGAAGATACACATAAGTGGCATTCAGGTTTCATTTCTAAATGGGGACTTTGCCCTTCTGTGCATCTGACAAATGTGCCTCTCTTGTCTGCCAGCCATTTCCTCTGGTAAAGCTTTTAAAAGGGCTTTTACCAGTTACTGATGGCATTCCTAGAAAAAAAAAAAAAAAGTTCTGTGCAGTATGAAGGGAAGCACTTGAATGTTTCAGTGGCATCTGCCTGAAGGGATATGTCAAAGAAGAAATGTTCGAACAACAAGATTTATTAAAGTAAATGTCCAATTTCTACCACGGAAAGCTTGACATCCCTTAACCACAAACCATCTGGGAATATTCCCATATTCTCTTTCTCACTCTCTTCTAAATCTGGATTTATATGTAGAGGGAAGTCGTAATGACTGAGGTCTGATATGACATTTATCTTCAAAAATGAGGAGTCTAATAAATCATCAATGACATTACCACAAGTGAGTTCTAAGGTCTCTTCACAAGTGAAGATAAATGACATATCAGACCTAAGCCAGCATATATTACATGAAATACCTAATAAATCTCACTCTCAACATAGCTGGATTTGATGGAGATGACCGAACTTACATTACATCTCAAATCCACCACCCAGAGAAAAAGAAATTAAATTTGCCAGCCAAATAAAATCACTCACCGCTGAAACAACCTTAGTACATTTCAGCCTTTTGCCACGTTACTGCTCTGCATATCTACAAGTAGCAATGTGGTAGTAAAAATCAATTAAAAAAGTCCTTATGAAACAGAGATCAGCCCAGTTTTCAGTACATGAAACATAACTTGACTTTCATGCCTTTGGCAATATCCAGTGCTTAGAAAGCTTTACATACCCATGTCTGTATGTGTATTTCCATGTACCTAAAATATGTACAGCTAGCTTGTATTTTAGGCATTACAGGTGAGTGTAAATTCTCACAACAGCTTATGGTCTTCCATAAGGTCATTAGTGGCAGCTTTGTTGAAAAGCTGACAGTTTATAGAATTTCTAATTAGTTTAGGAGTACAATATTCTTTCTAGAATCTGTTATCTGCAACTGAGATACGTCAAAAGCACGTCTGAATCAGGGGCTGGCAGCAGATGTTTAGGGAAAGTGTATAATAATATACTGGGCATAGAGTCTAATACTTCCTCTGGCATTTGAACAATTAATTTGAGACTTCCTGAGCTAGACATAGCATCTGGACCATCCTGTCAAGGAGGCAGATGTTTCATCTGTATTATGGCATTTGAAACCCAAAGTGTAATGCTAATCCTAGCTTATTTTGGTGATCCTTCCAAAATTCTGCAGTGGGAGAAAGTCACTCCACTGAAGCCAAATTTTATCTTGTGTGGAATCTGCTGGAATTGGAGTTAGTTTCAGAAAATTTGAGTAACAAAGGTGTAGGTCCATGAGCAGAAATATTGCATAAATGTGCATCTCAAGTCTTGTCCAGGCATAAATCATCGTGTTTTTACACTTTCCAATGCTGTCCTGTCCCATTTACAGATATTAAAATGTTTCCAAGTTTATTCTGAGGTTTTAATAAAAAAAAATCTCCTGGGACAATGCTTCGCTTACAAAAAAAATTTCTCTGCAACAATATTGTATTTCCTATAATTTAGTACACTCATAATCAAGTCCTCTCAAGGTAGTAAACAGTTTAAGTGACACAACAATTAAAGAAAATTGTGGTTTTCACACTTCACATATTCTATTACATATTTGCCATGCGTAAAAATTACTGAGAATCCAGATAAGTGCTAGTAAAAGCATTTGGCAGCCTGCAAGGAAAAGAATGACAGAAATTAAATAGTTTTAGAGAGTGGCAGGGCACAGCACATGCAATGATGGCCAGGGTGCCCAGGCAACAGGAGCCATAAGGCCATCAGAGTGGTGCAGTGCACCCCTCTCTTAACAGTCCCATCCTGCAGCCCCCCGATAGCAGTAGAGAGAGTGCCTGATCCACAGGGTGTTTAAATGGAGCTGAGACAACAGCATTTTAGAAAACATTGTACCTTTTTGACATAACCTCATCTGAGCATCACTTTCATTTTATTGGTGAGAAAAAGTGAAAGGAGGTAACACAGTCAAATGATCTAGCTAATACCAGAGAAAGCATTCACTGTTCTTTAAACTACTTCTTACCTCTCAAGCAAATTGCTCTTTTAGTCATATTGACTTGCCTTCAACTATACTCATCTTCCTATATACATCATGCATATCAAAGAATTGGCATCTGCGGACTCATGAGTAAGCAAAGGTAATCAGAAACTAAGATTAATGAAAACATCCCTCATTTGTTTTCCCAAAGTGCTTGCAAAAACAAAGAGTAAGTGAGATAGAAATCTAAAACAGGCTTTAAACCAACTGCAAGCATCAGTAAAAGAGATTTATCTGTTTTCATTACTGAAGATAAGAGATGTTAGCTGGGAAACAAAAAAATTAGCTGAGACTTTAAAGGAGTTATTTTTATCAATATTCTTAATTTCTAATATAACTAAGAATTTTTAAAGTAAACTTTCTCTCTTGATATCATTTGAATAGTAGTACAGAAGATCTCTTGGAGAGGAAGGGGAGAATCAGGCTGTTTATGTACAGTTAAAACTGGCTTGTGAAAATCTACATGGTTAATGCTAACTACACTAAAATGCTTTTTCAGCTTAAATATAGACTAAATCAATCAAAAATAACACTTATGGGAAAATAATTTTTCTTTTTTTCTTTAATACTTTTAAAGGGATTAAGTTGTGCTCAGGTTCTGGCCTAAAATGAGATTTTTTTTTTGTGATAAGTTTGACAGTAAGACATGCATATGGGAACTACATCTTTGAAAAACAAGAAATATCAAGAGAAACCTTGATTAAACATCAACAGTGAACAATATCGAAAATTTAACTAGAGTACTACTAAATTTCTTCAGCTGAAATTGTCTCTATGTAAAAAGATCTGAATTAGGACATATTACGATATATTACTGTTTCTCCTTTTGATTTTTTTTTTATCTTTCTTGTTCTGTTATGAAAACATTACCTAGTTGATAAGAAATTCTTAGGATTACTCAGGGAGAACTGCAAGAAAAGGGAGGGTGTTCTGGAAATTGTAGTTATTATGAATGATAAAATAAAGGGCCCTGTGAGAATTTTTCATATTTAAATAATAGCTTACTACTTTCCACATCTTCCAATAAAATAAACAATACAAAGCTTATGAGTGCCATTAAATTCTTTTCCACCCTTCTTCACTTGTGAAAGTGAGACCTGGGCTTGTATCATCTACTGAATTCATGACACAAGAAAATAAAGACTTAAAAAAAAAAAATAAACAACCAAACCTTATATAGTTTTTATGACACATTTAACTAAGTCATTAAGAAGAAGACCTTATTAATACCCATGTAACAAGTCAGTAGGCTGCCCTTGAGACTGAAGTTCGCGGTTCCCGGAGGGAAGGTGAAATACAAGCTTTGCTCTTAATAGATAGATATTTTCTTGGGAATTCTTGAATTTTCATAAAAACTCTTTACTTGGCTTTTGACTATGCCAAAAATGAGGTCTCCCAGGAAAAAAAAAAAAAAGTATTTAAAAACCCTTTTCTGTTTTGCTTTCAATGATTTCATCACTTGTCTGTAAGTGCTGGATGGAGATCACTTCTTTTTTATTGGTGTGAAATATATGCATTTCATTCATTAAGTTTATCTTTAACTTCTCTAGGGACATTTCTTGCACACTATTTCTCACTCTCTCCCCATTCCCTTTTCCTCTGTTTTATATCTTTCTTTTGCGGTACAACATTTTTAATAAGCATGCTTTTGTCTAAGCCAAACTTCAGCTAATTATTCATCTAAATAATGTTTACTAATTGGAGAATGGTGAAACAAAACAATTTTTAAAAAAACAACAGCCAGAATACTGTGAGAAAACAAATTAATTTCCTGCAGGGCTGTTTATTTGCCAGTTTGTTCTTTCATTGCACACGTATACCTGCTTTGCTACTAGAGGACTACAGTTGTGGACCGTTTGATTTCTTTTTTCAACTCCTGTTTCTGAGGTTTGAAGTTTTTCATGCATTTTATTGTTTAATCAAAAATAATTTCAGTTGGAAAGCTCTTCTAGTGAGTCATCTAGTCCAGCTCAGTACAGCACACGGATTGATTTGGTGGCTTTCACACATCCCTGGTGCATGGTACCTCGTCTAGCACTGAAAAATCCACTGTTGACAACTGTAAAACATGCTTTGGCAGGCTGTTCAACTGCCTAACTATAGGCACAGTCAAAGGCTCTTTTTCCCTCCTACTAAACCTAAATCCTCACATTCTGAAGGGACACTGTATGTTTACATACATGCAATAGGATGATAACATTTAATATTGCATTAATACCATCAAGTAATTACTTACATGGTATTTTATAGACATGAAGCCTTTTTTTTTTTTCTTCGAACTAAAAGCTCATAATAAAACAACTGAACAATAATGCAGCATACTTATATTATTTGTGTACTCTTTAGAGATATTTTTTAGCATTTAACCAACAGTTTTGACCAGTGTACTACCATAATTAAATGGCCTACCTCTAACTTTCCTTCTTTGGGTGACTTTTTATATGTGAAGGAAACTTATACAACATACAAAACCACTTTGCAAGGAAGATATACAATTTAGAGCACAAAATATTATTTTTTTTTCATAAATAGCCCAAGCTGTTGTATGTGGAACAAGATAAGCATTAATTGGCTTACCATCACTAGTGAAGCACCTAGTGAGCCTCTATTGCCCAGCCTGGTTTTGGTCAAGTGAGGAAGGGTCAGTCTTCACCATCCCTTGGAAACGGTTGGCTCTTGGTGTTGCTACATATTACTTCCCTGCATTTCTTTGTCTTATTGTTTTATAAGTGTTTTCTAAATAAGTTTTCATGTTAGTGTTTTTCCTTTCAAACCTGAGCTGCTAACTTGTGTCTTTGCAATTGTCTGTCTAGGTTTTAACTTCCCTCATGCTGCGTGGCCCTGACACGTCTATCTTTCAGTAACAATTTCTCAGTAAAACAGCACCAAAGTCACAAAGTTGTGTTGCAACAAACTAAACCCTGTATAACAGGAAACTCAGACCCTGGGCTGAAGGTCATATAGTTGTCAGCCTTTTCAAGCAGATTGTTTTAGCCTATGTTTTTCTCTTACATTTACCATATGTAAAAAAAAAAAAAAAAAAAAGCATGTCAGCACTTGTCAATAATATAATAAATGTTACAGTTTATAATTAACTTCTGTCCAGTGATTACCCCTCTGTGAAGCAATCGCATGATGCTTTTCCCTTTTGACACAAAACACATCACAATGAGTCTAACTTTTACTTCACCAGATTATTGTTACATCCACTGCCATTCCAAACATGGGAAGAGTGCTAAATGCTATTAAGATAATAAAAAAAGACTGGACAAGATCAGGTCTCTTGAGTCCCATGAACAAAATAGATGTTGAATCTGTACAAGCAGTAGCAATGTAATAACCAAGATGATCTTTTCAAAGACTCCTTGAAATTTAGCCATGAGCATGGAAGTTATCCACTAATTGAGGCTGGGAAGAAGGGTGGAGACACTTTTATACCTAGCTCATATAACTCTTACTTGTGCTTAAGTGCTCAGTTGAATTTCTTATTAACACATTCTCTAGAAATCAATCAATCAGCATCCAAAGCAACTTTATTGTCTAGAACAACTCCAATGCAATGCTCTCTCCCTTTTCTGAAACAAAATATCCAACTACTCTTAAAAACTCTCCATACTTTTTGCAAGCTCTCCTATATCTTTTAAAAAAATTCTACCCCAGCATTCAAAACGTGGTCCCTTTAAAACAAAAGGAAAAGTCCCTGCAAACAGATGTAAAGTCCCTAGAGTTATTTAATATCATTGTTATGTATCTATTGATATTTTCCTTTAAAAGATCATGTTTTCAGTTGCTTAGAATTTTGACAATCTTCTCAGACATGTTTTTTTTCTTTTGCTGGATATCATACTCACAAATGTGTGTCAGAAATTTCACATGAAAGTGTTTAGCAATTTAAAAAAAAAACGAAAGAGGAAGATGCTGTTTCACCTGTCCGTCCCCTCTGCAGCAGCTATACCTCCTCTTTGTTTCATAAATTTGGCATAAAAATTCCCAGGCTATCAAGACCACCCCTTCAGCATTTCACCTGTGTTTCAACACTCAGTGCTTCTGCACCACTGCTGGAGCACTGTGCAGGTCTGAGTCCCATGGGCAGGAATACTGCACCTTCTTCCCTGGTTAAATCACACTCAGAGAAAAATTAGGACTGGGAGCTGGTGAGGTCAGAGGGAAGAAAGGAAACTGGGCAGCTGGGAGAGAAAACACAGATTGAATTCTAACATTCGAGTTTCCCTTTATCTGTAGTCCTCTGGCCTCTTTTAGTTACACAAATGGTAACTGGAGACAATTCTGACATTTCTAAATTTGTTTTAGTACTAAATTATGATAAATAGTCACAGTCTCACTCTTGTGTGGAGTGAAATACTTACAAATATTTAGACTCAAGAACATATCTATAACATGGAAATGTAATGCAAACCAATAGCATACTCTATTCACCTGAGTATATGCAAATCAAACAGGAACAAAGTAGAACATTTTAATACTCCTGGAGCTGCATTTTCAACTGAAAATTGTTGTTGAACTGTTTTCATATGTCCCTATATAGAACATTAAAATATTTTTACAAACGGTTCACAAGTCTACTGCCTTCAGTGTATTGTACTTCATACAGCCTCTGGCTTCTTTCAGTCAGGCTGCAAAGCCCTTCCCCTAGAAGAATTTCCCATTCATACGCTGAAGGCTTTTTGACAGCTGGATGTTAGCAACATACACAGAAAGGAACCAGCCAATTCCTTACAATATTTGCTCTAATCTTTACTCTTTTTTTCATATTATTTCTCTTCCTTCTGTTCTCTGCCTCCATAGAATTCTAAATCATCATACGGGTCTCAGTGTGTTGGTGATGTGGAATTTATTATAAACCATAAAATCCCCTTTACCTACCCTTGTTCTCCAAAGGAAAATATTAACATGAAATCTTCTACATCCAAAAAAAAAAAGACCCAAGAAACAAAAAAAAAGACCCAGACCCAAAGAAACAAAAAAACTCCCAACTAAACAAAAAAGTCAAACAAAAACAACCTTAAGGTAACAAATGCATAAGAAGTAGTTTGGCATAGAGGTTTTTTGTCAGTCTGGATACGCTTTTCTTGGAAATTTGTTTTCAGAGCTTTTAAGTCAATTTCAAATTATTCGCAGTACCCAGAGAGTTCAAAAATTTTTTCCTCTCTTCTTACTGTCACTTCACGAATTGAGTTGTGAAGAACTGTGGCTTGGGGGGGAAACCAAAGGAACTGAACACTTCAGATCATGAGATGTACAGCAAAAGTTCACTAAATTGATCTGCATGGTGTGTTTTCATTTTATGCAAATTCCTGTTTTTGTTGCTGTTATCGCTATCAGATATTTAGCACTTGGGTAGTGCCACACAAGCATTGGGAAAATAAATAATATTAGCATATTTTACATATTAAGAGTTGTTCAGAAGAATGCAACAGGCTGAATATGAGCCAGCAGTGTGCCCATGTGGCCAAAGAGTCCAAAGACATCCTGGCTTGTGTCAGAAATAGGGTGGCCAGCAGGACAATGGAAATGATTGTCTCTCTGTACCCAGCACTGGTGAAGGGGCACCTGAAATGCTACGTTCAGTTTTGGGTCCCTCAATGCAAGAAAGATATTAAGCTGCTGGAGCATGTCTAAAGAAAGGCCATGAAGCTGATGAAGGTTCTAGAAAACAAGTCTTATGAGGAACACTTGAGGAAACTGGGTTGTTTAACCTGAAGGAAAGGAGGTTCAGAGGAAACCTTATAACTATCTACAACTACCTGAAAAGAGGTTGTAGTAAGGTGAGTGTTGGTCTCTTTTGCCAAGTAACAAGTAACAGGAGAAGAAGAAGTGGCCTCAAGTTGTGCCAAAGGGAGGTTTAGATTGGATATTAGGAAAAATTTCATCCTCAAAAGGGTTGTCAAGTGCTGGAACAGGCTGCCCATGGAAGTGGTGGAGTCACCATCCCTGGAGCTATTTCAGAGATGTATAGATGTGGCACTTAGGGACATGTTTTAGTGGTGACCTGGCAGTGCTGCATTAATGGTTGGACTTCATAATCTTAAAGGTCTCTTCCAATCAAAAGATTCTGTGATTATAAGAACCAGTCATGTGTGAGATCTGCAGCTGGGATTAGCAGCACAGGCAGAACTGGAGGAGGAGTTATTTGCTCCCTGCTTGGCCTCACTGTGCATTTCAGAGGGATGCAGCGTGGTCTTCTGACATGTTGGTCCCCAACCCTGAATCTACGCCTGGTGCTGTAAATCCAACACCAGGCACAACTATCCACCACTCCAGAGCAAGTGCCCTGGGTATGCGCAGGGAAGGGTAGATTTACCACACGAAGCACACAGAGCCCAGTGTTTCCACTCTTAGAACAGAGGTTCTGACAGAAACCATTTCTGAGCACACACAGTAAACCCCTGCTGCTCTTGCACACATAAAACAGGGCTTTTAAAATTCCATGTCCCCCACTAATGCTGGTACGAAGTAATAGTACTTAGAGGCTAGAACTTGCAGTCTGCAATGGTGAAAGCACCTACATCACAGGCAGCATTTTCAAATGGATTTGACTGGATCCACCTGAAAGCTTGTGCCTAGCACCTGTTGATATCCCAGCAGGGTATTAGAAGAGTCCGAATAGCAACTAGTGTGCTAGGTACCTGATCTCTGGCTGAAAAAGACCAATACTTTTAAAGGTAAGAAACTGATTTGGGTTTAGTGATGGGGGAGGGTAGAAGAAGGTAGTGACTCTCTTCCTGAGAACTTGTACAGATGAGGGATGCTAACTACCTCTGTGAGGACCAGAGAACAATAATCTTTTTATTATGTTGTTTGTTTTAAATGAAATAGTGCTACCAAAGACTTTAAGACTTACAAAAGTCTCAATTTTTGTTTTGAGAAAGATATACCTGGTAGGATGTAGCTGCTCTAAGTAGTGTCTTATGTTCTTTGCTGAACTCCATATAAGGTAAGGGGAAATAAATGTCATGGTTTTGTTTGTTTGTTTTATTTGTTTTTAGGATTGTGACTGTCAATGTTTTATGATGCAGAAGCTATTCTACATCACTTATTTAAAGCTATGAGAGAAGCCCTTGTCAGTTTTACTTTTTCATTTTAAGCACTTCTCCTCTTGTGTTTAATCTGCCTATCCTTCAGGAAAAGGAAAGAAGGTATAAAAATGAAAAATTGCTACCTAAAATTTCCAGAGCAGTAATGCTGCTCTTGGTTCATTTGTTTTTGAGTTCTTGATTATCTTTAAATGTAAATTCCATTAAAAGTGTGAAATTAGAACTATTTTTTTCCTTAAGTAAAGCTTTAAACAGTAATTCTGTCTCCTTATTTTTTGCTTTTTCCATAGCAGGCTTTCATGCCTCCAGGTGCTAGCTGTTGTAAGATATAAAATCATTAGGGCTAGTTCTATTTGTAAAAGAAACTTTTGTAATATCCGAATTTAAGACTATGTAGATGATAAATAAATAAGCAGGTTTAGAGTGGGGAAAATAAAGGTAATGGGAGGAGAATTAGAAAGTTGCATTTCCTGAAGCTAGTCACAAACGGCCCTTAGACCAAACAGTTCCATCTGTCAGAGATTTGTAGGTATCACAGGAGAGGTTGGTTTTAAGGAAGGATTTAAACGAGGATAAAGTTATATGATCTCCAGGATTATCACTGACAGATTAAGTAGGCAAGGATTTAAAGTAGAAGGAAAGTTTTCAAGTACTCTGTACTTTTAAGGTCAAGAGTTGTACTATGAGATAACTAATTTGTTGTCCTCAGTAGCTTTGAGGGTTTTACATAGGTAGTTTGCTGGAGAGGTTTGTTAGTGGTCTGGAAATTTATATGGATGCTTTATCTTTTCAGTAGTCTCCCATTCAAGTGAAAAAATAAAATGTCTGAGCCTTATTAGCACAGGTTCAAGGTACATTAGGCAAGACCTTATCTGTGTGTAGGGGATGGAGGGGAAAGCTGTCTTAAGTCATCCAAGAGCTCATCTCCGGTTGGCTGGTATATCTATCTGTTAAACTGTTATTTTATTATAAATGAAGTATGGTATCAAGGATTTTGAAAAAGGAATATTTTGATGTTGTCCTGTTCAATCTTGTTGAACGACTTATTGTGGGTTAACCCCAGCCAGAAACTAAGTACCACACAGCTGCTTGCTCACTTCCACCCTTCTTCCCCATCAAAGGATGGGGGAGAGAAACAGAAGAGTAAAAGTGAGAAAAGTCACAAGCTGAAATAAAGACAGTTAAATAGGTAAAGCAAAAGCTGTGTGTGCAAGGAAAGCGAAAAGAGGAATTCATTCACTACTTCCCATCAGCAGGACGGTGTTCAACCATCTCCAGGAAAGCAAGGCTACATCCAGTTACTTGGGAAGACAAAATGCCATCATTCTGAACATGCTGCTCTTCCTTCTTCTTCACACAGCTTTATATTGCTGAGCATGAAACTATATGGTATGAAATATCCATTTGGTCAGTCGAGGTCAGCTGCCCCAGCTGTGTCCCCTTCCAACTTTTTGAGCATCCCCGGCCTACTCACTGGTGGGATGGGGTGGGAGGCAGAAAAGACCTTCAGTCTGTGTAACCACTGCTTAGTAATAAAAAAGAACATTTCTTTATTATACCCACTCTTTTTTTCTGACACAAATCCAAAATGTAACCTCATACTAGCTATTATGAAGAAAATTAACCCTGCTCTAGCCCAAACCAGCACAATCTTCACCTCTTTTTCCACACCATTTACATCATGCCCAGGTCTCACACTACCCAATACAACCTCATTAACCACAACTCCCCTTCCCATCCTTTGATGTAATACACAGGTATCGTTCAAACTGGTCACAGATCAGACTCAACTATGGTGCAAGTGGAGCCCCACCAGGGAGCTGACTGAGTCAGTCCTCCTTAGAGAAGTGGATCTGCAGCTGGGGACTCTCCCCTTGAATTGGGATGCTGCCCAAGGAAACTTTCTGGAATTGAGTGAGCTCTCATCCCTGCCTTGGTGAGTGAATATTTCCAGATACATCCTAGAGCAAGCCCTTGCCTCTTCATGCATGAGTGATCTCCTTTTGTGGGCACACTTGGGTGGGAGGATTTCCTTTTTGTGAATGAGCATGTGTGCATTTTGAGTCATGTTTCTAAAAAAAAAGGAATATTCTCGAAACTTACGAATTAGTTGTGTAGTATTATATTCCCACCTGGCATCTGAAATTGTAATTTATTTTGGTCTGTCAGATTGCTGGATAACTTTTGACTGGAATAAATCTGCATTTTGGGTAGCTACTTTGCCTGTTTTGTGTGCGTCCAAGACAATTTTGGCATAGTCAGCAGGATGTCAATAGAAAAATTGTTACACAAATGCAGTTGTGCACCTTCTTCCCCAGACATACAATAGATGAGGGAGAAGTGGTCTGACCAGGTGGTGGTTGTGGTAAGGCTGGAATAAAGCCCTGGAAGGTTTTGGGGTAGTACAGGCAAAGGAGCTATGTGTGCCATCAATTCAGGCACAGGACCATTCTGAAATGTTTGAAGCAGATTTAGGTTTTTGGGGGAGAGAAGTGGAAAAAGGAGCAGATGCACCTGTTGGTTGAGTTTGTGCTGACACAAAATAAAAAGGCCAGCAGCATTGTCCGGATCCAAAAGTTCATCTCAGGCACAGACCCTGAGGATTTGGATTGGGACGCTTTGGGACACCCTGATGGAAATGGTCCTAAGGAATGTTTTTACAGGTTAGGGGCTGACCTGCTGGAAAGCAGCTCCATGGAGAAGGTCCTGGGAGTCCTGGTGAACAAGTTAGCCATGACCCATCAGTGTGCTCTTGTGGCCAAAATGGTCAAAGGTATCCTGGGGTGCGTTAAGAAGAGTGTGACCGGCAGGTCAAGGCAGGTTCTCCTCTTCTTCTATTCTGCCCTAGTGAGGCCATATCTGGAGTACTGTGTCCAGTTCTGGGCTCCTCAATTCAAGAGAGACATGGAACTGCTGGAAAGAAGCCAACAGAGGGCTACAGTGATTGAGGGGACTGGAGCATCTCTCTTACGAGGAAAGGCTGAGAGACCTGGGGCTGTTTAGACTGGAGAAAAGATGACTGAGAGGGATCTTATCAGTATGTCCTGGGTTTGGCTAGGATAGGGCAAATTTTCACTGGGAGCTGAGAAGGGGCTACAGGCAGAACGGACAACATGGGCATCCACATGACTCACCTTCACAGCTAGATTATCTACCCAAGCAGCAAAATCTTGCTACAATCCAGCAGCTCAGATGGGTTTACTTCAGCACTGTCATTTGCTTTGCTTCCACTGCTGTAACCACCCCCCACAGGGCATCTGCCACCATCCATGAGTTGGTGTAGAGGTAGAGCACCAGCCACTTTTCCCGCTCAGCAATATCTAAAGCCAGCTGTACAGCTTTCACCTCTGCGAACTGTCTCGATTCGCCCTGTCCTCCACGCAGCAGCTTTCCACCTCTGCTGTTTCCCTACAATACCACAGGACCCATCAGTGAACAGGGCGTATTGCTTCTCATCATCTGGCAGTTTGTTATATGGTGGGGCCTCCTCGGCACATGTCATCTTCTGCTCTGGTGGCATCCCAAAATCTTTGCCCTCTGGCCAGTTTGTGATCACCTTCAGGATTCCTGGACAGCTGGGGCTCCCTGTTCTAGCCCGTTGTGTTATCAGGGCAACCCATTTACTCCACGTGGTATCAGTTGCATGGTGTGTGGAGGAGACCCTCCCTTTGAACATCCAGCCCAGCACCAGCAGTTGGGGTGCCAGGAGGAGCTGTGCTTCAGTGCTGACCACTTCTGAAGCAACTCGAACTCCTTCATATGCTGCCAGTAACAGCTGGGGCTCCCTGTTCTAGCCCGTTGTGTTATCAGGGCAACCCATTTACTCCACGTGGTATCAGTTGCATGGTGTGTGGAGGAGACCCTCCCTTTGAACATCCAGCCCAGCACCAGCAGTTGGGGTGCCAGGAGGAGCTGTGCTTCAGTGCTGACCACTTCTGAAGCAACTCGAACTCCTTCATATGCTGCCAGTATCTCTTTTTTTGGCTGGAGTGTAGTTGACCGTGGATCCTTTGTATCTGTGAGTCCAAAACCGCAGAGGTCGGCCTCGGGTCTCCCTGGGTGCTCTCTGCCAGAGGCTCCAGGTAGGACCATTCTTCCCAGCTGCAGTGTAGAGAGTGTTTTTAATATCCGGTCCTGCCCAGACTGGCCCGAGGGCTACCGCATCCACAATCTCCCGTCTAATTTGTTCAAAGGCTTGTTGCTGCTCAGGGCCCCATTTGAAATTGTTCTTTTTCTGGGTCACTTGGTAGAGAGGACTCACAATCAGATTGTAGTCTGGGACGTGCAATCTCCAGAAACCCACAGCAACCAGAAAAGCCTGTGCTTTCTTTTTACTGCTTGACTATCTTGTTAAACACATCCAAGGCAGCGATACCAAAGGCCCACCTTTTGGGTCCTTGAAATACCCTCTCCTGAGGTAGTCTATGCCAAGGATGCAGGGGGCTTCTGGGCCAGTCACAATGGGGTGTTTGCACCACTCCTTCCCAGTCAGCTCTCAAGAGGAAGGCCCACTAGACAGGGACCATCAAGACAAAGCCCATCCCACAGTCAACGAGGACAAGGTTCTTGAATGTCTGAGGAACCTGAACATTCACAAGTCCATGGGTCCTGATGAGATGCACTCCAGAGTGCTGAAGGAACTGGCTGATGCAGTTGTCAAGCAACTGTCCATAATATTTGAAAAGTCCTGGCAGTCAGGTGAGGTCCCTGGTGACTGGAAGAAAGGAAACATCACCCCTATTTTTAAAAATGATAAGAAGGAAGACCCTGGGAACTACTGCCCTGTCAGCCTCATCTCTGTGCCTGGGAAGATCATGGAGCAGATCCTCCTAGAAGAAATGCTAAGGCACATAAGAGGACAGGGAGGTAATTGAGGAGAGTCAGTACGGTTTTACTAGGGGCAAGTCCTGCCTGACCAATCTGGTGGCTTTCTATAATGAAGCAACTTCACAAGGGAGGAGCTGTGTATGTCATCTATCTTGACTTTGCTAGAGCCTTTGACACTGTCCCCCATAGCATCCTCCTTTCTGTGTTGGAGAGAGATGGGTTCAGTGGGTGGACTCTTCAGTGGATAAAAAAAATGGCTGGACGGCCGCACCCAGAGAGCAGTGGTCAAACTCTTCAGTGGATAAAAAAAATGGCTGGACGGCCGCACCCAGAGAGCAGTGGTCAA
>NW_008622236.1:0-4250 GCF_000691845.1 Merops nubicus
ACGGGAGCGCGGCTTCGCTTTAATCCGAGACGCTGCCCCTGAGCCCCCGTGGTTTAGGAAGGGAGGCTCCCTGGCAGCCCCTCCTCACCGGCGCCTGCTCGGAGTTCCCCGCTAGGCTCTGCAGCCTCCCAAACGCTCGGGGAGGTTGGTACGGCCAGAACAAAAGCCCTTCGCGGTCCACGGAGGGCGGGCTAACGGGGTTCAGTGGTGAGGAGCCCCACTGCGCTGGTACAGATGCGTAGGCCTCACCCACTCTTCCTCTGGGCCACGTACTCGACTCGCGTTTATGCCACCTGCGATACGGCGACTTTGCTTTGTTGTTTATATCCATGATGAATACACAAAGAACGCAGACAGGAGCTGTTACCGCACGCCGGCATAATTTGCTGATTATTCAAGACATGCCACATGTTTTTTTACAAATGCAGACCACGCAGGCACTCCTCAGCCGACAGAACTGGTGCAGCTGTTTCACTGCTCGCTCCCCACCACCTACTTCTGTACTTTTTTCTGCTTTTCATGCTAAACCACTTCTAGGAAAACCGGTCTCTAAGGAAAATACCACGCTAACACATGCACAAAAGCACTAAGGCTGATGAAAAAAAAAAAAAAAGGAAAAAGACACAATTCTGCTGTGTTATCTGGACTGTCGCAAGATAAGCTTTAGAAATAATAGCAATAAAATGGTTTCAGATTCTTCTTTTGTTAAAGTGACTCAGACTTGCCTCTGCCAAGGGTACCAGTCCATATAGCATCGGTTCTGGGAGTCCAGTAAAGGTGTAGAGGCCATGATTACTATAGAGACCTTTTATAACACTCCCTCTTGTAAAAATTGAGGACTTACCTCCCTTTTTTTTTTTTTTCCTTAGCTTTGAGGAATATCCCAATGAGCAATCTGGGTACTGCTTGTCCAGGAAGTTCAGAGGAACATCTGTCAGAAGAACAGGCATTATGTTTCTGTAAGTAGATATTTATAAACATAAAACAATGAATTTCTTTGGAGGTAGGATCAGGGTCCCAAGATGGGATATTTTCTGCACTCATGGTCCTCCTACTGCAGAACATGGTAATTCCCCAGAACAGGGCTTTGTGGTGAGAAAAATCTGTCAAAGCAATCATGAAATACCAGGGTAAAGGCATTACTTTAAAAAAAAAATCACAACTCTTCAGAATCAGTGAGTGTAACAGGAGGCCTGGTCTGCATTAAGACAAAGTAATTCCCTAGAGCAGCAGTAGAGAACAGTCCCTGAATATCAGGGCTCCCTTTTATGCCCGTCCAAGGGAAAGCTTCCAAGTCAATAACAGCAATGAAGATTTACTTTGCTGCTGTGATTATTTCAATGTACAAAACTACACTGAAAAACAGTTTTAAGATTAAAGAATAATTGATGCAACTGCAAAGCAGCAGCCTTCACTTGTGGTGAAAATTAAGCAAATTTCTTTTCTGAAGTTGTACTTTAGTATCAATTTTAAGGATGTGTTATAAAAACCAGGTCACTTGCTTATTACAGTCCAGATACTGTTGCCTGTGTGTGTTTTGCCTCTCCTCCCTACCTGACTCTGCATTTTCAATGCTTAATTCATCAATAATAAGTGTTGTCAGGAGTTTGTATTTGCCATTTTTATCTCACATACAATCTCCTGTGATCTTAAAGCAGATGTTTACCATGATGGCACCTGCTTTTAACTCAGAGAAGGGCACACTCTGAGGTTTAGCTATTTCAACCTCAAGGAAAAGCTGGAGGTTGACCACATTTATTAAAATTACCAAATTCTACACAGCACAGTTTACAGTGCACCATTTTGCACTGGAGGCGTGAGACCTGCTCACTCCTCTGAGGCTTCCTTTGGATTTTGAAATGTGCCTCTAAGCAAACAATTTCAAGATGTTTGCCTTCGCCCTGGCGTTGCTTTTGCCAAACAATCACATTTCTGCCTAACATCAGCTGCAATGCCAGTCTATCCCTGTGCAAGAGGGACAACAGTTCTAGTAACCTCCACCCTAAACTTTTCCTTGAACTCCACAGTTCTGCTCTACTCATACACAGACTCCCACACATAAAAGGTGCTGGTTTATGTCCTGTTTTCTATGAACTGTGAAGTTTCCAGAATGAACACTATATGATTTAAGAAAAATCCCAACAACACAAAGGTGAAAAAAAACCTAAGGACAAAGGCAACTATAATTCCTTTTGCTCACAAACTGTAAGACAAATTCCACTGCTTTACCATGATGTAAAATGTTTAGTGATTGTTTTATTAATGCAGAAATACCTGCTTAACTTCATACTCATTCTGATTTAAAGTGCAACAATTAAATGTGATAGTTCTTGTACATCCATATTTTGCAAGTGCTGTTCCTCGAAGACACGTTGTTCAGATTATGCCTTGCATTTGTAAAATCTGTCTTTTTTAGTATGGTTTTGCTTTATTAACTAAAATAAACTGTACAAAAACCTGTAGAGTTACATTAGCTTTGAACAATGTAGGATACACGTTCTCCGCCAAACTTTAGTGTGCAAACATTTTACATTTTTTAAAGTGACAAAATTAAGCCAACCTTGAAGTCAGAGTTCATTGCTACATTACAAAACAGGAGACTAGATACGGCAAAAAATTCCCCACTGAAATAAACACCGTTGTATAATTTTATTTCTAATTCTTAAAAAAATATAAATGAATTTAGAAGAGAATCACAGTATAAGGGCCCTAACATATCAGACCATTACAAGGTACATAAAAATAGAAGAGACAGATTTCTTTGAAACTTTAATCCTTTGATTAAGCAGCAAGCATATCACTCTCCAGGCAAACACTGCTTAAAACAAACCCTACCCCCCAAAACAGGACGTGCAAACTGTATGCACATATTCTGCAAAGCACACAATAGACATTTTGCTATGTACATACTAATTTAGTACTACAAATGCTAGGAGTTCCCTACTGTGTGCTACAGTGTATGTAAATTAAGAAATACTACCTATCTCTGACACCCCCCCCTTCAAATACAGCACCTTTGACCAGTTATAGAATATTTAAACATGATTAAATGGAATTACAATGTACTGAACAGTTTCGTAGCAGTTGGTGGTGGTCAACTCTACAGCAACACCCAACATTCTGCATACTGAAGTCTAGCGACAAGAGACAAGACAAAAATTAGCAAAGGTACAATACACACACCTGGGAGACTCAATGCTAAAACAGAAGAAGAAAAAAACAAATCCTGAAGATGTATCTTATCACTGCTAACTAAGATACTGAGAATGTCAAAATGTACCAGATCGTTTTTGTATTGGTTTTAAAGTCTGGAGAGGAGGCAGATTTCTGTGTAGCTGGTGAGGGGACACTTAAGACTCTCAAAACACAAATTTCAGTGACCATGAATTCCTCTGTGCTTGTTTTACAATGCTGCTTTTCCTAGACAAGAGGTTGTCTAATGCTCATGTACTGGCTAAGCATCCACTCTGATGCAAAAGAAAATTTGTAAGAAGGATCTTTTCTATGAGACCTCAGCATAGCAGAGAAACCTGCTCAGAGAGAAAAATCTTTCAAATTTGTTCTGAAAATATTTTAAAATTAAAAACTGAACCATAAAGGTCAACAACTTGACTGCAATTCAGGCAACAACTGTCAAACTTTAATGAGATTTACAAATTAAACAGGATTTGAACTTCTTTTTGCACATAAAAAGACCTCAGCCAGCTGCTAAACTGATTGTTAGATCATCCAGTTTATCTGTGTAAAAGCCTATGGAGAGCACATTCCATCTTCAAATAAAGTCTCATTTTAGTCAAGGGGAAATCTAACAACAGGATAGATTTGAAAGGATTTCCAAACACTATTTCAGCTGTAAGCAAAAATAATTTTCTAAATAGTATGGCAGTCAACATGAATGTTATTACATAGTCAAGAATGCAGTATTTTTCAATAGCTTGATTCATATCACACAGTTTCAAACAGTGCTACTCAAATTTGCAGCCTGATTCACTTGGAGGGTAAAGGCATCTACTTTAAAAATAGGCAACAAACAAAACCACAAAAACAAACCCTAAAAACCCAAAAAACAAACCACCCACCCCGAAAACACTGCTGGGCATAAATTAAGGTTTCGGACAAGAATGTAGTGGAAAGAAAACCTTTCAATCTCCTAAAATTTGGAAGCAGTAATACCAAATAGAGATTTTTTTAGTCAATAAACCAGATCAAACAATACCCACCCCTCCTGCCTCCCCCCCCTCCTTAACCCA
>NW_008622236.1:4281-4625 GCF_000691845.1 Merops nubicus
TAACCCAGCTAATAACTACACCAGAAATAGCACAAATCAGAAATAATTTAACAGTGAGACTGGGCTGGCAGCAGGTAACTGCACTGCCACAGTACTCTGTGCTAGCACCAGCAGCCTCTTTACTTCCACCATGAATTCTCAGGCTATAAACCAATGATCTAACATACAGGAACTGCAGACAGCCGTTCTCAGGAGTGAAACTCTACTGCACTTAAACTAGAAGAATTAGTGGAATAACAAATTCATGGTTCTTTGCTTGTGATTCCTCTCCTGTCACTCCCCTGTGTGGTGAAGTTGCTGCTTTTCTCACCACTCCAGCCCATACAAGATACTTCAGCAGCAAA
>NW_008622236.1:4656-5494 GCF_000691845.1 Merops nubicus
GGACTCCTGTTTTCAGTCAGCTTCCACGATTAGAACACGTGTGAGATTTTGTAAGTTTGGTAGAATAGCTCATTGAGTCTTCAGAATACTCTTTGAGGAGTATTTAATAAGAACAGTACCTTTTTCATCGAGAAAAAGCATTCTGGGGAAAACATGAAGAGACAAAACACCTACATTTACAAGTGCGTGAAATGCTTCTACTGTTCTCTAAACAGGGCCAAAAATTCTGAAACTAAGGCCATTTTTTTTTTTTCTTCACTAAAAGGTAAAAAAATAAAATAGTTCACACACACACACAAAAACCCAACTCTACATTTAAGTCTCTACAATATTATCTATTCCTAGATTTGCCAAGACTACTTTCCTGTAGTTAGATGCTTGACTACAAAGAACTGTAGTAAAATAAATAGAGTAAAAATCAGTTAAACAAAATCTCAGTGTGTTAACATTTATTCATTTCAGAAGATAAGCTTCCTTTGACAGTAATTCATAGAGAGGAGGTCTGTATTGTAGGCATTGTTCTGCTGTACAAGTCTTTGACATAAAAATATTTTTATACAGGTGGTCATTGACGTGGTTCCGTTTCTAGTTATTAGCTTGCTCCTCTGTAAAATGGGTCCAATACCTGTGAAGAAGGCTCACTCTTTTCTCCCCTTCACTATCTGGAAAAAAAAACCCCAAAGTACACAGATACGATTTTTCCATGGTAGGAGTTAGAATAATTCTGCTTCCTTTCTTCAGTGCAGAGTGGACTGGGATTCTGCCTGGATTCCGATGAGCGAGGGCGGCTGCTGGCCGCTGACGGCGCCGAGCACTGGCCTCGGGTTCAGGCGGGGGG